>NW_005803879.1:8112-63886 GCF_000240725.1 Microchloropsis gaditana
AGGAAAGTTCAAGTTTTTGAATAAAAATTACTGGAATGTCGCAGTCATTCAAGAAAATTGAGCTCATACAGTGAGACAAGTATCAAAAGCCAACAGGAGTACCGTGAATGATTATCATTAGAATAATTTGTAGAATTCGTGTACCAAAAATCTCTTACTAAAGGCACAAATGTCATTGTTGAGCTCCTGCATATTCGGCACAACTCAGTTCACAATGACCCAGGATAGGAAAGGTTTTTAGACATCTTCCTTCCTTGTCCTGTAGGTTGTCATTTTTGCGACCGTATGCCACAGAAAAAGCATTAAACGAATATGAAAGGATTATTTACAGGCATAAATGCACTTATAACGAAAGATGACTTCGTGATAGAGTACCAGTTCTCGCAACAAAGACTTTCCTGCTGCCCATCTGCGGGTCCTGCCTCGGAAATAATTTTGGTCAGTGTAATGTTTGGAGACACCTTGAAAACTTGTTAGCGAGAAGTTATTCGTGAAAAATGGCGCAAAGTCGACATAAGTCAACCATTCCCGAAGAATGATTTGCTATAATTTCTCCCAAGAAATTTTTCTGTGATCTGACATAGGTGCTGAATGGAAAAAATCGCAAAATATCAGAGCTTCGAAACAATATGCGCAAACTTTCTCGATGAAGCGCTAGGGGTCTTTTGTGGCTTTCCGTTAGATTCATCGAATGTATTCTGTGAAAATGACGGAACATTTTCTTTTGGGGACCACGAAGTAAAACACTAAGTTACCTTAACACAATTATGATTTCTCACTCATAGAATGGAAATCTGCTGAACATGAGACTCGAAAAATATAAAATGCCATGCATTATCCAGCTTTCCCAGTAGTCAGCTAATGCACACAGTCAAAATCTATAGAATTTATGCCTCTCAATCGAGGCTTGCAGTTTGACTGCGCTTGAAAGTTTCCATCAGCTCGAGTCATGGAAAACCTTTTAAGTTTACCTACTGAAAGTGACTCGGAATCCTTCGACACCTTCCGTTAGAGTGCTTCCATTTTTCTGAGAGATGCAGGAATGTGTTTATTTACTACCGACGTGAATGGAAATAAGAATTGTATTCTATGCAGAGCTCGGACAGAAGTATTTACCACCGTATGAAGTGGTGTTTACCACCGTATGAAGTGGTGAGATCAAAATATTGTAATGCTCTATAGGTTAGCTTGCTCTGTCCATTCCTGAGAACTCTTTGTACGCACAAGATATCTGATTTTTTGTAGTAAATCTAAGATTGGTTGCACTACATTACACTACGATCCTCTTCTGGTATAATAGAGCTGAGGTTTTAAAGATCAAGCTTTTGAACTCGTCGCAGGTACTTCTTTGCAGGACAGCGCTAAGGGCCTGCAGCGAGCTATCCCAGTTAATCAAATCGCTTTGTAGTGTATCAGAAAAATCTTGGAGTTTAATTTTTGAATACTTAATTTTGTGTAATCATCTTGAAAATTTGGTGATCATATGTCACAGGAGAGCTTTTGAAAGAGGTGCTTCTTTCATTTCACTTTAGTTCATGTTCACATCATCACCAGTCGCAATACTTTTGGGACTCGTGAAATTTAACATGACGATATAAATGCTTTTAGTCATTTGCGAAGGTATGGTGCCGATCATTCCAGACTTACCACAAGGTGATGGCATCATCTATATGATTAATTCCTGATAAGAGAGCGACTTCAATCATACACTGAGGCAAATAAAAGAATTGCCTCATTTCTTTTGCTGGCAAATCGATACTGGTCTTCTCACCAATTTGTGCAATTTTCTGCCTTGCTTGTTGACTCATTTTATTGGGCCAGAAATTAGAATTTGTTTCACGGATCACGTTCTAGATAGGTGACCTGAAAATGAAATACTACATATTTTCCGATGTGATGGCGGGAGTTTATAGTCTTAATTTTTTTTAAATATAAGCAAAAGTGGCTCCTTTGACTACTCGCGAATCAAATTGGTGGTCACGATCGAGACTCACGTATTTCGATGTCGGCTGCGCTCGTGGAGCGGAATGGCGGAGAGGGGATTTTAAATTCAAATTTTCGAATCGCTTTCGATTTGTGGCCATCGTACTGGAGGGACGGCGATTGGAAAGTGTAAAGTCATCTCATTATCCTTGCTCGAATTGTGCACATAATTAAGAGCCTAGTTGAATCTCCTTTTTAACAAATATTCTACCACTTCATGCTAATTTGCACGGTATGCCATTGCAGAAGCAGGATGCACACAAATCCCCTCTCCAGCAAAAGCGTTGCTCCTTCCTTCTCCGCAGTGTCTTACACCTAACACCGAAAATGCCTTAAATGCGTCTTTTAATTTTAATTGTCCTCGTAGTTCCTTCGCGTGGTATTCATTCTAGCCATTAAATGCCTGAAAGGCTTGGCTTCGAGGGAATACTTGGTTGAAGGTAGAAAACGACAAGACAGACGTCATGCGTGTCATTTTAAGGACGATGAGAACTATTCCGTAAAGCCACCTAGATTCAGTTTGTCTCGTTCCTTTTTATAGCGTTTCTACAGGGGCAATCCGTGCGAAAGGATGGGTAATGCGCAAGGCATGGTCAAATCCTCTGCGACACGTCAAATGTGAGTTGCACGTAGTGCACTGTCGTCAGGATTGGAAGAAAATTTGCACGGATTTCCCCTTTCGTAACCATTTCATATCGAGACTGTGATTTATTTCATTGTGGAAATCATCACGATCATACCCACGTGTGTATTGCCTTACTCTGACGTGATGATTTATTTACTAATATGGATTTTCTATTGAATTCTATAAGTGCGGATAAGCAACAAGAGCGAAAGCCCACCGTAGGTCGCAAAGCCGTAAATACCGATGGAAAAGTTGTTCAAATCGCTGCAGCAGCGGCTGTTATAGACAGTGACCACTGCAATCAACCGCGTTCGCACCAACAGCAGCGTACAGCTATCAAGGTCACCTCGGAGGCATCCAAACCTGCCGCCAAAGGTGGAGCCGGAGGCACTAGTCCAGGACACAAAGTCACAGTTGCGTCCACTTCGGGCTCGAGTGGCTATGTGACAGCAGGAATCAGAGACATCAAGTCAAAGTACGATATAGACCCCCGAGAGATTGGGCATGGCCACTATGGAGTTGTTCGCAAAGCAAAAAACCGAGAGACAGGGGAAGCATTTGCCATCAAGTCTATCCGTAAGGCTAAAGTCAGTCGGCTTGACTCATTGCGCCGAGAGATTGACATTTTACAGGCAGTTGATCACCCGCAGATCATCAAGCTGGTGGACGTGTATGAAGATGACAAATTCTTACATTTAGTGACGGAGCTTTGCACAGGCGGCGAGATGTTTGATCGCATCATCGCAAAGACTAAGTCGGCTGAAGGTCACTATTCTGAGAAAGACGCTGCCGTTATCATGCGCAAGATTTTAGATGCCATTGATTACTGCCACACGGTGCATAATATCTGCCACCGTGACTTGAAGCCCGAAAACTTCCTCTTCAAAACCGAGGACCCCTCTGCTGAACTGAAAATAATTGACTTCGGGCTTTCTCGCTTCGAGGACGACCAAAAATACATGACCACTCGCGTGGGAACACCTTACTGTAAGTATTCCCATGTGGGCGGCGGACTCGATTAGGCGTTACTGTCGTCTGTCGTCTGCTTTAAAGTACCCGTATCATAGAATCGTCAATACTCCTTCCTGCTCTTTTACGTAGTGAGAAATGACCCCCTTGTGGTAAATTCATACCCTTTTTTAGCCTTCTCCATTCTTTTCTTGCCATTCCTCTTTTTATGGACAGACATTGCACCTGAGGTGTTAAATCGCATGTATGACAAGTCTTGCGATCTGTGGTCCATCGGCGTCATTATGTACATCCTGCTTTGTGGCTACCCTCCCTTCTACGGTGATACTGACGCCGATATTTTCGCATCGGTGCGGCGCGCCGAGTTCACTTTTCCAAGCCCGGAGTGGGACGACATTTCCCCCAGCGCCAAGGATCTCATCCGCAAATTGCTGAGTAAAGACCCGCGAAAACGACCTTCGGCTGCCGCTGCTTTGAATCACGAGTGGTTTCAGGTATTAAAAAAGGACGGAGAGATTACACAGGCCCTGACAGAGCACCTTCGCAACAGCCTACGTCGGTTCATCGGCATGAATAAGCTCAAGCGCGTTGCCCTGACGATCATCGCCGAGCAGGTGGCGGAGGCCGACGTGGCGCACGTGCAGAAAGCCTTCGAGGCTCTGGACACGAATAAAGACGGCGTGATTACCGTGGCTGAGTTGCAGCAGGCGGCCGAGCAGGAGGGCCTTACTAATGTAAAGGAGCAGGTCGCGCGCCTCATGCACGGGGTGGACGTGAACGAGAACACCGCCATCGACTACAACGAGTTCCTCGCAGCGACGATGGAGCGCTCTGTGTACGTGCGTGACGAACACATCCGGCGTGCCTTTCAGCATTTTGATCAGGACATGGACGGACACATCACCGTGCAAGACCTGGTGGAGGCGCTCGGCACGGAGGAGAACGCGCGTGAGGTGCTTGGCGATATCGATCGCAACGGAGATGGCGTTATCAGCTTGGATGAGTTTAAAAACATGATGGAGGCGGCTGGCAGCTCCTCTTTCTCGCGTCACCTCGACGGCAAGTAGAGGCGCTGCACAATCCCAGCGGCCGCTTTCGCGCATTTATGCCCGGTAGTGTGCCTTGCCTATGGGGTCGAAAGGACATCGACAGGCGCAATCATGATTTAGGCCTGGGGGCGAAAATGAGGTGAAAGAGCGAGCATACGGAGGAGCAAGAGGGAACTATCACGACACCTAATAAAAAGCAGAGTTTCCTCAGTACTTATGTGTGCAAATGAGAGACAATTACACCTCTATCGAGACACTTATCATAGTAAAAGTCAAATACATTTTGAATCTAGAAGATACGACCGTCTCATTTATTTCGGGTAGTATACTAGCCTTTTATCCACACCGATTTATGCTTTGAAATTCATCCTTTGGCAGGCTGTCAACACAGCTCGAAGTTGCTCGGCACCAGCCTCCTTCATCGTTATTTTATTGCGTTCGTATATGCAAGCTGGATCTCCGAGGTAACCTCCTAGAGCTCTAGAGACCTCAACCTCACGCAATAAATGCAAAATTGGTAATGGACTTCGATTTGTAAAATTCTCTACATCATCCCCTGTTGAGTCTTCAAAAGCGAAGTCGGGATGGAAAGAGGCCACTTGAACCTTTCCTCGGAGGTCAAGTTCATCAAGACACTCGTCCACCACGGCCACCAAATCCAAAAAGTCCTGAAAATCACTAAGCAACGGCCCCGGTACTCCAATTAACGTCGTCAGGTTCTGGTCCTCAGGTCTTTCCGACATGCTTGCCAGAAGTGAGGCTTCTTCAACCACGTTCTCCAAGAGCCCGTGCAGGCTGGACGACACCGGAGCCACGACAATTTTTAATTCATTGGCTTTCAATGCAGGCGATGCCCAGGGACAAAGTTTGAAATCGATTACCATACTTTGTACCCAATTTAGTATTGTGTGGCGGTGCACCTCGGACGGATTCACAAAAGACGGTGGATCCGAGCTTGCATGCTGTTCCGCTTTACTAACTGGTAGGTCCCCGTCTTCAAGTTGCGCTCGGGCGCGCAGCAATTGCATGCGCTCTATTGGAGATAGCGCATCGGGGAACATTTTGCCCTTCGCTTCCTGTCTCTTTGCACTGGAGCTCGATAGCGTTGCTGAGCAGGCTGGCTGAGGGCTGGGACGGCGACTGTGCGTCAAAAAGCGCGTCAACGAGGACGCGGGAGCTGCCCGCTTTGTCCAACCCATGAAGAAACAAGAACACCCAGCATTGGAGGCTGCCACAGTGGCCGTGAGCATCAAATGTCTCAACATCATTCCCCTGCATATCCGTCAAAATGTGATGAGAGACAAAGTGTGGGTAAAGTTTCACTTCGCGCGTCCTCCGGGTAGGCACCAGCAAGCGCCCGGTGGCGTCTCTCTCGTCGAGGTTGCCTGATCATCGACACGACCGACCTGGATGACTGTGTCAAAATGCAAGGCATCCAGACACAAATGCCACCTAAGTGGTAACTACACCCATCGGTAAAATGGTACTGTGGTACAAGAAGTTTGAAGTTATTGAAGGTATACATACGCGTATGAAAACACCTATTTTACAATGTGCAGCAGCAATAGAGCACGGCTGACCAACACGGCAAGGACGGTGTACCTACGAAAAATAAATCATTTGCGCATAAGGCTGTTTAAATGTAGGACGTCTCGGAAGCCAAGCGAGGAAGTCCGATAACACAAATTTACCTTTGTACATGAGAACAAGATAATCACTTTACTCAATAAGTAAGGGTGCTGCAGCATTCCCAGGTTCACCATAAGATGAGTGAAGACTTTCAATTTATTGATACATATACAGCGAAGGTACGGAATAAGCTCGGGTACATCAAAGTGGACTTGCGCAAAAGATCTTAGGTGTACTGCCTCCTCGACGTTCTTTAGCTTCGTCTTCTCTGGACTCTGAAGCTAAAATCGCCTTGCTTCAATAAATGAAGGAACAGTTCATTCTTCCATGGAGCACATTAAGCTTCTTCCAAAAAGGAGTAAAAAGGGTTCTAGTCTGTTAGGTTATTCGTTTCCAATATTTCTAGCCTAACGCACAAATCAGTTCAAATTTTCAGATTAGTCATCACGCAAAACAAACACACTGTCGCTTCCGGAGATGTAAAGCTTCGCTGCCTAATTGCCACAGCTGCCAAATCGTCAAGGCCATATTCCCGCGCTTTTGCACGCCCCTTCCAGCAAAATGTTCACACACGACGACGTATTTTCCCAGTATTACAACAGCATCAGCGGCTTTAATGTGCTGTTCCTTTAAAGAGGCACCAATACTAGCTCACGAGCCGTCATCACAGCCTTCGTTTCTCCCATTCCGTATTCTTTTTCCGCTTGCAGCATTTGCCTGTGAAGTCCATTGAACAGGACCCGAATTTCATCCATCGCCGAGGCCTTCCGTACGCATGTGCGATTGTAAGGTAGCGCGAACCAAATATCAAAACCTCTCAAAAGTGAGGGTAGGTAGAGTCCTGCTCTATGAATGCTCACATAACACAAAGAGCATCGTTTAAAGCTTTCCTCGAGGCAGACTAGCCTCTCCTCCAAGAATACTCTTGCACCTTTTCTTCTGATCGCATTCCTGATCGACCTCGATTCCGCCAATACTCGTTGCTGCTTTTACTTCTGCGTTTGCTATAACCCTTGCTATGCTGCGATGGCATTATGCAATCACAAAACCGTCTCCAGCACGGACTCCTCGGAGGAGGGAGACGCTACCTTTCTCAGATCCCCTAAGACCTCCGTACTACACCACCGACCCTATCGAAACGAGCCAGAGTGCCTTCACCTTCATGCATCCGTCCAACTTCAATGTAGTATTTCGTAGACAAAAAGGTTGTCGTCACTCGATGATAGTAGGGTAGGTCTTATTCGGACTCCTCATATCAGATTGCTTCGTCTCCAGGATGAAGATGATGCGCCAATAGGTAGGTCTGACGTGCTGAGTCACGACTAAATCACTCGAAAGCGCCGCATGCTGAGAGCAGCGCTAAATGGTTGCAGCAGCGGGGTGTCTGGCAAATCTCCTCCCCCCTTTCTGCAACAGACCTCGCTGTCTTAAGCCGCTCAGCGTGCCACTCCCAGTGGGCGAGGCACCCTAGTAGCACGTGGCCTGGTCGCATTTCTTGGACAACGCTTTCTAGTCAGCAGGCTATCACCCACAGCCTCTTATTGAAATAAAGTGAAGATTTCCTCCTTCTCACAATCAAACACCTCACACAAGTCTGATTTCATAGGGACGCGCGCGGGCTGAAGGGACAAGCGGGACATCGAAGAGCCGGATCTTCTCGTCTCAGGGCTCTTGAATTGTATACGCTAGCAATCACGTGGGTGAAGGCTCCGTTACACCACTACGGCCCTCGCTGGTCGAAAGTTTCTCATCACTCGATCCGGGTTTGCCACGCGGCATCGCACGGAGACTGAGGAATCGGTTCTCGAGCTTCACTCCCGCGAAGACCTGATCACCAGCCATGGGAGCGCACCTGCCAAAGAGATGGTGGACACCAGAGGTGCGAGACGAAGTGAGCCATATTTGGAGCATCCTCTGGCCAATTGCCGTGACCAATGCTCTCTTAATGGCGTTGCAAATCGAGGATCAGATCATACTGGGGCGCATCGGCGTGGACGAGCTGGCGGCCTCGGCCCTGGGAACCACCCTCTTCAATCTGGCCTGGTTTTTCTTGGCGGGAGCAGCAAGCGCTGTCGATACCTTAGTGGCCCAAGCATTTGGCGCTCGTGACTATGAGGCATGTGAGTACTGGACACGGATTGGGTACTTGCTCATGACGCTCTTCTCGCTGCCCGCCATGGTCATCTTCCAGTACGGGGAGTGGGTGGTGCGTACCGTCTTCCGCCAAGAAGAGCACCTCTCGCATTTAGCAGGACGCTACACGCAACTCCTTCTGCCCGGTCTGTGGCCCCTCTGCATGTTCGTGTGCATGCAGAAGTCCATGCAGGCCCGGAACGTCCTGATGCCCTCCCTGTACGTGATGCTCCTCGCGAACCTCATCAACGTCGGCGGCAATTACCTTTTCGTCTACGCTCTGGGCATGGGTTTCACGGGCTCTCCCCTCGCCACCTCAACGAGCCGCATCCTGACATGCGCTCTGACCGGCGTGTACTAC
Organism: Microchloropsis gaditana; assembly: GCF_000240725.1. Lineage (NCBI taxonomy): Eukaryota > Eustigmatophyceae > Eustigmatales > Monodopsidaceae > Microchloropsis > Microchloropsis gaditana. The sequence continues at coordinate 16,862 of NW_005803879.1, forward strand.
TACTCCGTGATGCCCAAGACGCGGCCCCGGGCCCTTCAAGGCCGGAGCTGCTCGGCGGACCTTCAGGGGGAGGAGCCCGGCAGTATACTGACGGACCGCGACACGGACGGCCAAGTCTGGGGGGCGGAAGTCCGGGGAGTCGGCGGGCCGGCATCCGGGTCCTTACAGCAGCCTCTCCTTTCCGAGGTTGGGTACGCGTCGTCCTCCGAACCCCCTCCCGAGCCTGCGGGAGGGGAGGCGTTCCCGGGCCGGACACCCTTTCGAGAGGCCCTCTGTCGCTTTTTGCGCCTGGCCATCCCTGGCGGCTTCATGGTGGGTCTGGAGGCCTGGTCCTTCGACTTCACCACCTCCTTCGCAGCTCAGTTCGGGACCGAAGCCCTGGACGCCCACCAGTCGATGATGTCCATCTCCGCCTTCACCTACCTGACCGTTCCATTGGCGATTTCTGTCGCAGCCTCCATTCGTGTGGGCAACCTGCTGGGCGCGCAAAGACCGGAGCAGGCAAAGCTAGCGGCGCGAATCTGTCTCTTCATCGGCGTGGCCACCATGCTTCTGTGCGGGCTAGTGCTGGTTTTGCTGCGGGGCTCGTTGGGGGAGATCTTCACTCCCGACGCAAAGGTGGCCAAGATCGTCTCTAAATTATGCCCGATCATGGCGCTGTATCAAGTCTTCGATGGATTTCAGGTCAGTCAAATAGGATCCCGGGCCCACCATATCGCCCAGGAGAGAGACGTTCCTCGGATGCCCCATGCTTCGCGATACTGTCAAAAAGGTTTGTGATCAGCATTTTACACTCTCACGTTCCTTTGCTATCGCATCTAGGGTGTTTCCGCTGGTATTCTCCGCGGGATGGGGCGACAGACGCGTGTGGCCTTGCTCAATCTCGGAGGTTTTTGGGTGCTCGGATTGCCGGGCGGGGCGATCCTAGCATTCACGTTGAGAATGGGAGTGTACGGCATATGGTGGGGTTTCGTTATGGGCCTGGCGCTCATTTCAATCCTGTACCTTTGGGCCCTCTCCCGACTCGATTTCGAGGTGGAGGCCCGGCGTGCGCTGCAAAGTGCGTGTACAGATCAGAAATTGGAGCACGCCTGGGAGCAAAGAGTAGATCACGAGAAACAGGTCAAAAGAGAAGGTGGTATTGTAGCTGTGTAAAGGTATTTCCTTTGTTATTTAAAGCGAAAAACGATGGTGACATGATAGTATAGGTAGATAAAGAAAATGCTGTACATTCGAGTGAGCAGAAAAGAAGCGCTTAACGGACGGAGTGATCTCCTTTTTTTTTTAAATGTTAAACCCTTGATAACGTTTCATAGGTCTGTAGGCGCAAGGATTACATTTCATAGATTTGTAGGCGCAAATGAATCATGTCATACAATGCTCGCTTTTCCCTTTCGACAAGACAGAGAGGTTCCTCTCGAGTGCTTCAAAATATGACCTGGGAGGTTGGACCCGCATTGACCGTCTTGCCGACGTTCTCGATCCCGGCCCACGATGCATTCAATGCTCCGCACTCATTTGCTTGTCCTTTCATTTTTTGAACTGGCGCGAGATGCTCGGGTTGAGGTGATGTAGCAAATGGCTGCGATGGGAGGGGTCCGAAGGGACGCGAAAAGTCTTTAAAGAGCACCGTCATGCTAATTAGGCCCGTGACTGCCCCCCCCTGACTGCTGTCTGCGACGCTACATGAAAGGCTTACAAGATAATTGCTGTCACTTGCGCGGCTATGCACAAGACACTCACTACCCTCGCTCGCTTCTCTCTGTCTCCTGGGCACAGGTCCTGGTATTGCGCCCTCGTCTGGTCTGCCTGACCGCCTTCCTTTTCTTCAATCCAGCGAGTTCGAGCCTTTTCATCAGAGGAGCCTCTCAACAATGAATCGAAACACCGGAACGGGTAACAATCCTGCTGGGGTGGCGGATAACCCTTTTCCCAATCAGTGGGCCTGGCAAATCGGAGCAATCACTCTCAGGGGTCAACGCGTGCCCGTCAAGCTCCATTTTCTCCTGCCCATTTTTTGGGTGTTGAGTTTACTCTCAGGCCTTGCCTACGGAGGCAAGTACATTGGCTTTCGCTTCATCGTCGACGTTCTCATCCTGTTCATGACAGTCTTTATCCATGAGATGGGTCATAGCCTGGCTGCCATCCAGTACTCGGGGAAGTGCCACTGCATCACGCTCTGGCCTCTGGGCGGCTTTGCCGAAGTCACGCACGAGAAAGGCCCAAAGGAGGACCTTTGGGTATCTTTTGCCGGACCACTTACCCACATCCCAATGTGCGCCATCTGGTATGGTATTGTGGCTGCAGTAGTGAAAAGACCGTTCAACATCATGGGTAAGCAGAGCTTCAAATTTTGATGTGAAACATGGTCCCTCAACGTTCGCATTGAAGTGTCTGAGCCAACTTCCTTGCATCCACACTCCAGTGTGCTGATTTCTCTCTTGACTGAAGCAGGTATATTAAGCCTTTTACATGTGTACACGCGTCTTCACTCATCTTTCTGTGTTCCATTCCTCCCCAGCTATACCATGTGATCTCCTACACTCGCAAGCTTGCTTCTGGACGAATGTGGCGGTGTCCGCTGGCTTTCTCAACATGTGCCTCTTCCTCTTCAACTTATTCATTCCCGCCTACCCATTGGATGCTTCCCGCATCCTCGTGGACTTCTTCGCGCTCTGCAACGTGGAGGTGAACCGCGCGGCCCTCATCACCGCCTGCATTTCCTTCCCCATTGGACTCGCGCTGCTTGGGTATGGATTATGGGCTTTCGCCCGGGGGGCTGCCAACTACACTATGACCATATTCCTGGCAATATTCATCCTCTACTCGACGTGGGGCGTCATCAAAGCCGCTCGCTCAGGAACCGCGGCCAGGCACCCCATGTTCATCCACTACTACCGGACAAGCGAGCCCCCTGTCTCCGCGACCGCAGCAAGCAGCAGCAATGCCGGGACAGCCAGCTCCACAGCTGGTGGGCAGATCACATCTCTGTGGGGCTCTGGGCTTGTGGGCACATCGGCCGCGGGGACGGGGGTGGGGGGAGAAAGCACCGGGGGGAACGTCTTGTCGAAGATGGAGGCTGGTAAGGGCCATCGGCTCGGCGGGAAGCCTGTTACCTCCTCTACGCCTGCAGGGAACCTGGCGGTAGGCGCGCGGACCACAAGCCAGTCTGCCCTGCTAACGGGCTCCTCGTCCTCGAGTGCAGCGGCAGGATCCTCCACTTTGGGGGGGGCGAGCAAAGGAGGCTATCGCCTGGGATCCAAGTAAACTTGAATTTTTGAGACGGAAGGAAAGGGCAGCAAGTACAGGTACCGACAGGCCGCAGCAAAAGAAACTTTGGACGTGTATATTACGGTCGAAGGGCGCACTAAGCCAAGTATTAGCCTAGAGATCCGGACAGGAGCAAAGTCACGAAAGAGAATGCGCAAACAGGAGGCATGAGCATAGGGACGTCGAACATACCTATTCTTGGGTTCTTTCCTTTATGTGTTGCTCTGTCCACCTCGTTTATACAAAACCGCAACGTTCTTCTCCTGCCCGCGCCTTTTTGCCACGATCGCGCATCGAGCCTCTCTTCCAGCAGGGATAAACACACCCCTCTCCATCTCCTCCCCAACCTCTCCCTCACCAAGCCGCTCACCCCAGTCCGAAGCCACTCACAGCAGTGTGATCCTCGCCTTGACAAGTCGCCAACTTGGCCCCCTCTACTTGTGGAGCCTTGCGTCCGGAACACATCTTCTGGGAGCAGCCTCCCCGTACAAGCCTCTCCCACACTGATTGTTCCTCCAGAACTCTTTCTCGCACTTCTTTGCCCTGAAATCCATCCTCCATCGACACGTAAGCGCGGCGGTCGCTTCCCCGGAGCTCTCCAAGCCCCACGCAAGCGCCCTCCTTCCTCCATTCCGGGTGGACCGCATATTTCCCTTCCCGTTCTCTTCACCTAACATCTTCCTTGTCACTTTCACGGGTGTCTAAGCCCCCCCAAGACCCCTCGTAAGACACGCATCCTGTCTGTCCCACCCCCAAAGCGATGGTTCCCCCAGTCGGGCCACATCGCGGTCCCCCCCTTCGCTCCTCCACTCGACGACACCGGGCGCCTGCTTATCACTCGATCGTGCCACGAAGCCTTTGTCAAGCTAGGTAGGGTCGTCTTGTCGCGACAGAATGCCTCGCCGCCGCCCTAAGGCCACACCGATCTCTGCCCTCTCCACGCCCCTGCTATCCAGTCCGATCGCTCCCCCCTTCTCCCGCGCGACGTCTTCCCCCACCTTGCATCCGGCTTCCCCCATCGCACCCGTATCCATCGCCCGGCCGTCCTGCTCCTTCCTCATCGCTCCATCCCCCTCTGCGCCGGGTCCCTTGGCGCCGGCCTGCTCGTCTTGCTGCTGCTGTCGGCTCCGCTCTTGCTGCATGTTCAGGATGGTCCAGTCGAACATGGCGTCGTCTGCGAAGCCCTTGCGAAGGAAGAGCTCTGAGAAGAGCCGCTTGAGATAGGAGTAGTCAGGACGATCGTCAAAACGCAGGGCGCGGCAGTATTCAAAGTATGACCGGAACTCGGAGGGGAAGCCTTTACAAAGCTGCTCGGGCGATGTAGCCATCTTACGCTCCAGGATGCGCTCGTATTTCTGCTTCTTTGTGTGCGCTTTCAGCCCCTGCCAGGGCAAGGACCCGCGCAAAAAGTACATGACTACGTAGCCCAAGGACTCGAGGTCGTCTCGGCGGGATTGTTCGATGCCGATGTGCGTATTGATGGATGCGTACCGCGCCGTGCCCGTCAGGTTTTTGTGTTCGCGGTAGATGATGTGCTTGTGGGTGCGGGGGTCCCGGTACCGCTTGGCCAGCCCGAAGTCGATGATGTAGACCGTGTTGTGGTGCCGACCCAGTCCGATGAGGAAATTGTCTGGCTTCACGTCTCGGTGTATGAAGCTCTTCGTATGGAGGAATTCCAGGCGGGAGAGCAGCTGCTGCGCTAGGAGAAGGACAGTTTTCAGGTTGAAACGGCGGCCGCAGTAATTAAAAAGGTCCTCCAGCGAGGGTCCCAGCAAGTCCAAGACCATGACATTATAATCTCCCTCCACCCCGAACCAGCGGACGTTTGGTATGCCTACGCCCCCATACAGGATCCGGTAGATCTTGGACTCGTACAGAAGCTGCGGGTGCTTCGTCTTCACCGACTCCAGTTTGATGGCCACCTCTTCCCCTGTCGTCACGTTCACTCCCAAGTATATGTCCCCGAACGAGCCCGATCCAATTTTTCGGCTCAGCCGGTACTTTTTGTTAACGCGCAGGTCCATGCCTGCCTTCCTGGTGCCCGGGGCCGAGCCACTGCCCGAGGATCCGCTCCCAGTGCCCGCCGCTGCCCCGCGACCGCTGGGTACTCCCACTCTCCGCGCGCCAGAGGTCGGCGCAGCGCCTGCGTGCTGGGATGACGAGGCTGGTGCCAATGCCTGGGTCTGCAGCGGTCGACTGTCGCTGGCTCCCAAGAGTCCAGAGACAAGCCCGTGAGGGAGATCCAACTGCTGCGCCGCCTGCGGATACACGGGCTGGTCCTCTATGGTTGCTGGCGCGCGAATTTACTGGGTGCACCCCTAATAATTGAGTCAAGAATTCCTCAAGGAATGTTTTTCTTGCTCACCACCAGGACGCTGGCAAGACCAGGGGCCTCCCTCTCCTCTCAAGCGCGCTCAGGTTCCTTTGGAAGGGCTGCTCTTCCCTTCTGCGACTCCCGCGAACGAGGGACCCTGGTCATAGATATGTGGCAGTAGAAATGTCCGTCAGAAGGATTACGTGGTCTGAAGGCTTCAGAAAACCAAGGTGACTTTGCTTTGTCAAAATCACGGCAAAGCTTGCAGCATCTTCTTCCAATCATGGTCGCGATTCCGCGCCGGAATATCAAAGTTACGCGTGCTCCGTTATCCGCATCATTTTTCTTAATCGCATGAGGTACGTCTTGGAAAGGGGAAGAGGGCATCCGTGAATTTGACACAAAAACCCTCAAAAGGCCAGACCGCGGAGGTGACCAAGCAAGGGCTGGACCCCCTCGTTCTTTCAAAGGTCGCATCCTGCCTGCGTCGCCGCACTCTTGCCTGTAAGGGTATGGCCCACAGCCGCCACATTCGTACAAAAGAAGCGTTTCTCGGCAACGTCTCCCCGTGGTACACGGCTGATAGGAGAGAGCTCTTCATAGGTAGAGGACAGGGCAGAATGATGACGGGGAGCACGGAGCCCCAGGCTCGAGAACAAGAAGCGGAAGGCTTCCAGGGAAAATCTTTGCCACAACACACGCCTCAAGGACATCGATCGTCCCCCGAAACACGTCGTCGGGCACGCACATACCTTTGACAGAAATTCGTGTTTCCTCAAGCAAGGTGCCAGTCCGCACTACCACCACATGGCACGTCTCTCTGGACGGGCTGGTATCCAGCCTCTGACCACGCCTCCCTCCCCCCGGCGGCTCGCGCCGAGCCCCAACATCGCTAATTCCCGATTACTTGACTCACTTAAAAAGGCGCATACATACAGCAGAGTGGGACACTGGGGCAGGGCCATGCGTGATGGCGTTTAATTCGTTGAATGTGTGTGATGGAGAGGAAATGGAGGCCGGAGTGGTAAGTGCGCGGGGACTGCTAAAGGGCCGGGAGTAGTCGGTGGGGTGTACTCGGAGTGTACATTCCTCCTCTCGCATTTCATCAATATCATTTCTATGATTTTCGACTCATTTCATGATGTCCATTCCATGCAGCTGCGTAAATCATTCTGGTGGACACCTGGCAAATGCGCTTGTAGTATCTGGAACGATATGTGCGTCACAAGCGGACTCGAAAACGCCACATTGGTAGCATGCACATGATGGGATCGGACGCGGCTTTAGCCTCTCAGACCTTACTTATTACGCGCATACCTGAATCCTGGACCCGAATATCTCATCAGCTCAGCTCAAGGAGGTGCAGGGCGCAGGTGGTCGTAGCCGCAACGGAGTAGGAGGAGGCAGAGGCTTGAGGTACGTGAAGCGATTACCGATGATGGATGCTGCGCGTTGAAGGCAGTATCCTGGAGACCAAACGGACGGGTGATTTACGCCTAAGCCCGCATTTCGGCTTTGTGGAGCTCTGGGATCGCGTGAGGGTCACGGGCTTTGCAGGCGCGGGTCGGAGCTCGGCAGGCCAGGTAGAGAAATGCGAAATGGAGGTAAAGGGGGGCAGAACACCTCCTTCCCCCCGGGGCATTACTCGGCGCCTGAGGCCTCAGTCATGGACTTCAAGGTCCCACCTGCGGTGGAGGCGTGGCGGGAGGGCGAAAACTCGTGGCAATTCCGGCCCAAGGTCTTCAACGTGGCGGGCGGGGCGGGCAGGGGGGCCTTGGAGGCATGCTGGGAGGCCTCGGAGGCGGGAGGATGCGAACAAATGGGGGAAGGGAGGAGGCTCGGATGGTAGTGACTGGTCGCTGGAGAGAGGAAGATCGACCTGGGGGTAGGTGACGGCGAGGGAAGAGGGAGTGGTCCGGCGTAGAGGCGTGGCCGAGAACCCAAGGAAAGCTCTGGCTTGCATGGAAGCGGAGGAGAAAATAGTACGAGTTTTTTGAAATGGACGCGCTCGCGCACAAGAACAGGCGCTTCGCGAAGTGGGAGGGGCGGCGGATGGAAGACGAAGGGGACGGGACGTAACAACCTCACGGTGGCTGGATCAGGCTTTGCGCATTAATTTCTAGCAGCGCTCGAACAAATGCGGCGGAAGAATTTGAAGAACAATGCTTCTACAGAAGGGAGTCCGGGGCAATGAGAAATGAGGTTGAAAAGCGGACAGACAACGTTGAACGTATCCGAGAAATACACGCCCGACACATGACGGTCTACTCCTCGTCGCTTTCTTACTTTCCATGTTCTTTTCCCTTCAATTCTTTGTCTCTATCCGGCTCTCTAAGTCTTCAACCCTCCCGACACGAGGAGGCCCGGGGCATCTGCAAGCCTCCTCAGTGCCCATCAACATGGCCGCCTGCCCCGCCTTCCTCTCCGCGTTCCATGAGGGCACGTTGCTTCTCGATGGCTCGCACGCGAGCATACTGTGTTAAAGGAGTACCAAAGGCAGAAGTCAGCGTGCGCAGCGTCATCATGGCCGGCCATCCGGACGCGGAAAGCGGGATGGTCCTGGAATTAGCTCCAAGCGCAGCGCGTTTAAGACTGGCACGTTGGTTTCTGTATGCACCAGTCAAGACCAGTAACCTACCTCTTTCCGGTGGTGAAGACACTCCTCGTAGTCGTCTCGAAAATCCATGCACTCCTTAAAGTGGTCGGCGGTTGCCTAATGGAGGTGACACAAGCGCCGCGATTCAGTCAGATGTACGAAGAAAATGAAGAAGACCAGACAGCTTCTCATGCACAACTTACCAAACACTTTTCGAAGGCGGACCAAAAAGGGTAGCACCGCCCTACGTTCCCTTTGACACCAAAGCCAGATGACTGGGATTTCATTTGAGGGATGAAAAAGGAAAGCGAGGTTGGAAGCAGTTCGGGGCCGATTCAGTCAAAGGAGTACATCAAACATCATGCGTTCTTCGATTCATTAAGGGGTGAGGATCTACAAAGAGTTGTGTGCACCAGTCACGAGCCATTTGATTATCTTTCATAAGCCTATGCTTACCATGTTTACCGGGGACCGATGTCTCACAGGAAACAGAGGCGGCGAATAGCGAGAGACCCTCCTCGACGACTCCGCCGAGACAAAGCGAGGGACGGTGTTCCTCTGTGATCGAAAAAGGAGAAGAAAATCGTGAATGGTTCGTTTGAATGGTCTTGTAGCTTCTGCCTCCGTTGTATCTGGCTAGGAATGACATGGTGTAGTCCGGGTGCTAGGGTAGGAATGCGTACACAGATTGCGTGGAGATAGCAGGCGGAGGAGCAGGATAAGGAAATGCGGCAGGGGAAGGCGAGGCCGAGCCATGCAGAGATGCTTGACGCGGAAGAGATAGGGTTTAAAAAGAGTCTGAGAATGATGGCGTTGATGGTTTGTCCTGAACGTTGTTCTCGCGCCGCACAAGCGCGTCACACGGGGCAGGCACCGGCTTCTCTCTCGCCCCCCTTCCGCTCACGCTCATTGGTATCAGCGTTCTCGCTTCTCACCGCAGACGCAATTTAGTCCGGGCACGCGGACGACGCGCCTTCATCAGTCTAGAAAAATCCACGAACATCTTCGACCAGTCAAGTGATGGTAAGTGTCGTGCATCGTGCGCCGCTTCCCCTCGATACTCTGTGAACGGTCATCTATGTGCTCGCCCTAGAGTCCCAGATCAGATGCTTTTAGAATTTAGCATACTGGCGCGTGTGACTTTGTCGGCGTTCCTCTCCTACTACCTCTCTCAATGGTTTGTCCCATAATTTGCTGTTCGCGGTATACTTCGTGTTCTTGTCATCATAAGAAGTAGTTCCCTCTGCGGGGAGAGCCAACCTCATGACTTGAAAGCGTAAAGTGCATTCATCGCATTCTTTCCATCCCATTTGCCTGTAATTTCTGATCAGTACATGAATGCTCTGTTCCTGCGTCTTGCGATAAGGGTATGGATTTCATCATGGCGAGTCTCGAAATTTTTCGTCAGTTCCATGCCCTGTGAATTCGTATTATCGGCGCTGCTGTTGAGAGTAAGCGGCTTGTCCAGTGAATGAACTTCTGTTGCCGTCCCACTCAGACCAGCGTGAGGCGGTCAATCACTTATCTCCACCGCTTCTTCTCGTACGTTCTATCCTTCTTTCATGCACAATAGAACCCACTGCAGCACAGTATTACGGAGCGAACTACCACATCAGACAAAGCAGATGCCGCATTCGAAAATCACATAAATGCTTTCTTGGCAAAAAAGGCCGGTGTTCTTAATTTAGCGCACATAGATATCGGTGAGAAACTTCCCGAACGGGCGAAGAGGATGGCAGGTGTGGCTACGTCCGTGTACTTCGAACCCTACTTTGCCGCAACAAGCTCTGGCGTAGGCAGCCTGGCAGCCCGCGCCAATAGCATCGATGCCGGCCTCGCGTACTGCAAGAAAGTCAAAGAGGCGACAGCATCCTCGGTGAAAGTTGAAAAATGAGGATTTCATCCAGATCATGAAGGAGATGGAAATGTAAAAAAGGAATTGAATGGAGGAAGGGCTCTTGTCATGTGCATGTGTGTGACATAAGAGGGCGTGAGACGTACAAGGTTACTACTACTTTGTGCATGTGTGTGACATAAGAGGACGTGAGACGCACAAGCTTACTACTACTTTGTCCATTTTTGGCTCCGCGATAGGCGTGAAGTGATCCCTGCCAAAACTAAAGAACAAGATCAATCATTCATACAAAGTAAGCCTTCTTGTAATAATGGGTAGTGTGTCAACGATGCGTCGTCTTTAGGCTACGTTCCTAAGCCGTTCGGCGAGAGGAGGGATCACCCCTAGTAGACGATGGGAAGTCTCCCTGTCTAATGGACTGAGTGACACGTATGCGGTGATCTCATCTCAAAAGAAAACCCGACAAGGAGCAGTGATGTCCAGTTTGCTCCCCCGAGTGTCGCCACTGTCCGGGGGACCCTGATGAAGACGGCGTGAAAGCAGGGGGACGGAGCCGAGGCAGCTGCCTCGCTGACACGGTGGACATAAATGGCCCGTTCCACGTTGTACTCTTTCCTGGAATGCGTGTCGCAAGAATTGAATAAGGCGCATCTCCCTTCATCACGAATCTTTCCATACCGTGATCCTGACGGATCTCACATTTCACACACCTCAGGAAAGTCCGCCACAATTATTGCCGCCATTTTCGCCAGGAAGTGCTGAAACTCAAAGACGCGTCATTCGCTCCCGTGGGCCTTATAACCCTTTGTGGCACGCTAAATAATGCACACTCCGAGCCATGTAAAGTTGAGCGTCGCCATATGCGCCATGAGCGTACTCTTTCCTGTACAGGATGTGTCGGCTTTCCTGACTCCTGCAGCAAGTGGGCATCGGAACCCCCCCCTTGCTCCGAGAAGTCCGACGTCAGACCCAACTGCCTTGGCAGTCAGCACTGAAGGCGACCCTGACCGCTGCAAGATCCGGAACGATGTGGAACAGCAATTTAATCGCAAGGATGCCGTGCGTTCCTTGAATGCATGGACCCTCGGAGCCACGGCAGGGGCCACTTGGGCGGCATTGACCATGGGGGGCTCAAGGGCAAACTCTCCAAGTGTCCCCGACTTGGCGCCGATGGCTGCGTCTTCAAGCGATGGCCCGGTAGAAGGTGCAGTTGTGCGGAAATCAGTACCGGAACTGAGGTTTGAAATGCTGAAAAAGGGGTTGGACCTGACGCATGCGTTTCAGTTCGAAGAGGCGGAGGACGTTTACACAGAGCTGATAGGGCTCTTCGACAGCGACTACACAAGTTTGAGCGATCAGGAGAAGCAGCTGGTGGCAAAGTACGTAGTAGAAGTCCACGCAAGAGGAGTATAAAGAAGTCGTGCATTTAAGGAATGTTCTCAGGCCTGTCGAGTAGGAGCAACGACAGGAGGTGAAGCACTTGCAGCTATCCTCTTAGGCCAGAAGGAGAGTGTTACAAGGACGCACGGTATTGCGCTGCCGGTGGCCAAGAAACTGGATGAGTTTTAAAAACCACGCTAATTTCTCATGTATTCTCCATTCGTATGTGCGCAGAGCGTTCTCGAATCGAGGCAATGTCCGCTGCTCCTTGACGCGAGTCAGCGAGGCGCTGCTAGACTACAGCCGAAGCATTGAGCTGTGTCCTGACACGGCCGAGTACTGGACAAACCGGGGCTTGGCCTTCGAAGTGATAGGTGAGTAGCTCGTGTGCTTCTTAGTGTTGACCGGCGTCGCATGCTGTTGCTTTTTCAACTCGAGTGGCTGCTTGGTCTGACAAGCGAGGTCCCCCCTCCCCAATCAAATACCTCTGGATTCTTGCCCTTTTTCTACTCTGACGACTGTCATACTTGCGAACAGCGGACGCACTTCTTGCAACACGGGAAAAGGACGCATTCCAATTCTATGAGACGGCCATCGCCGACTACGAGCACGCACTGGTCATGGACCCCGAGAACCACCGGCTCTACCTTAATGCTGGCGACGTGCTCACACGCACCCGTCGGCATGACCTTGCATTGGAGTACTATCGCAGAGGTATGTGGATAAATTTAAGTTTTAAAATTGTCCCTTAAAGCGAAACATGCAGGCTTCCTTTGTTCCTGCTTCATTTTCCCCTTGAGCCATATCATGCCTCCTTCATTTGAACATCTTCAAGCTGATGATTTTAAGATACATATTATGTGTCATAATACAGCCCTTGCCTTGTTTCCCATGTCTCCGGCGAGTCGCGGCAAGGTGGCGTTGCTGGAGGTGGAGAACGGTAATGTTGGGCGAGGCATGTACATGCTTGAGTCCATCAATCGACGGTAAGTCTAAAACGTAGGCAAAATCGAAAGGAAAAGAAATGGGGTACGCTTTGATTCACAAAAAAGTTTCTTGTTTGAAAATTACTTAGATGGCCTTGAAGGTGACATACCAGTGCGGGAAGAATTTCGATTTTTCATGAATTTAGCATGTGTGCTTTGACTGTGATACATGACCTCTAATTGTATTTTATCGGCGCTTCTATCCTCCATGTCTGCAGTAATCCGGACTTTGCGGAAATGCTTCTTGCATCAGCTGCCTTGGATTGGACTCTCGGCCGATTTGTCGAAGGCGTGGATTCGTATCGTGAAGCAGTGTCGCGTGATCCGCGACTGTTCGACGACTCGTACTTAAAGATGGATTGTCACTGGCCTCCGACCATGTTAAAAATGCTGGACAAGCTCCGAGAAGCTGGCACCATTGAAGGGCTGCGGTCTACTGCGGTGTCTTGGTTCGACAGTCGAGGAGACATTATTTGAGTGTCCTAGACAAAGTGAAGGCGCTGATTGAGTCACCTTTCCTGATCGGTCTGAAGACGTTGTTTGGACGTTGTTTGAAGACCATGAATATTGGCAGCTACAGAAACATGATTTGCGCAGAATGTAAATATACGCGGGTGCGGAATTCGAAGTGTGATTATGTGTAAACGCTTTCTTCAGCGTCAGCTCACCGCTGGCTTAGACTAGCTACTTTCTTTCACAGAAAGTATTCGACATGTAACAAGCATGAAAAATGTCTATAAGGTCGTGACAATGCAAATGTGTAGTTACCGATATGTTTTTACAAACTTCCAGGATTCTTGTATCTCTAATTTTTTTTGCAGATTTTTTTCAAGAAACGATCTCAGGCAAAACTTGTGGACAGAATTCTCTTCACGAGAAAAGAAGCTACCCCGCCGGTGATTTTTTTGAAGAACGAACAAATTTGTCGCCGAGTCCTTGCTGGAGTTAAGTCGTCCCTGAATAGAGGCCAAACAAAAACTGCGAAATGTACATCTGATGTGAAGTAATTATCTGAAATGTAGAAGGCAGCACCAGCAACCGGGAATGATACGCTTTTGCATTTTAGAGAAATTGTTCGGGTGTTCTGCTATCAAAATTGCCCTCCTCATGATGTTTCTTTTTTTCCAACAACTAAAATGTAAAGAAAAGATTATTGATGCTTTTAAACTTTATTTCTCCAATGGTATTTGCTTTCTCTCCTTGGACTCTGAAAATGCTTTGCGCATACTGGATTTCCACTCGCCAATTTACTTCCTCATTTATTTTTGTTCATGGCTCGTGGGCGTCTTTCATACTGAATGTACCATGGACCAGTATCCCAATTTTCTTAGTCTTGCATTACAGTTCAGCTAGGATCCTACTTACGCTACCGCTGGCGTGCTCGCCGCGATGGATGACGTCGCAAGGTCCTTTGTGTTAAATAAGATTTCTTCCTCCGCCTCAGGTGGTGTATTGCCGTCCTCCTGCGCGGATTCAACATCTGCACAACCAGCTGCGACAGATTGTACCGCAGACATTTCTGCTTCTTTCTCTGCTTTAATTTCACGAACATATTTGCGGCCGAACCAAGCGCCACACACTAGGACCAGAAAGATACATGTAATGCCAACGATCTCCAAAATTTGTGAACCCTCGCTTTTGGCCTTAAATATATCCTTGGGGTCCTGAAGCTTAGCTCCCAAATCCGTCAAAATCCAAGACAGAGGTGCCATTATTACGATAGCACAAGAAAAGAAGGGTATCGGTGGGTCTTCAATTGCGCCCAAACCGTAGCTTTTCACGGCTGCCGGAATTGCAGCCAATCGTATTAATACATTACTTTGCCAAGGTCTTTCTTCTACAAGTCTAACCATCGCAGCGAGCCACACATACTCTTTAAAAAAGTATGTCACAAGCAGATCTCGGAAAAGGTATCGGCCAGCCAGATAAGCACAGATTGTGGCTAGAAGTTTTACAACGTACGCCATGGCGAGGCCCTGTCTCGAGCCATAAACGAAGCCGCTTATCAAGTCGATCAGGTTTGCGCTTCCACCGATCATAAGGAACGCCCAACTTACGATACCATAGACTACTAATCCATTTAGACCCTGCCTTTTAAGCCATCTCTCGCTGTCCATGATAGGTTGGCGAAGTACAGTCGCACTGAGGACAGCAAACGTTACCAAGAAGAGGATAAAGATCCATATTCGCGCTTTAGAAGTCCAAGATTTTGTGGGGGGTTCAGATTTTAGCTGTGGAAAGGAATAGTAGCCGGGCTTCTGTTTAATTTGGTCGCTGGGCGCATTCGCATCGTCGCTTGCCGCAGAAGTTCCGTTGGACGATATAACATTATCCTCATTTCCTGGGTGGTCCATAACTCTTATAAGTCAGCCAAAATTTTAGATCGTGCGAAAATGGGAATAAGTCAGATTCGAGGATCATGCACTTCATTTGGGTTTTACGCGCAAAGCTTTGCAATAGGATCGGTGCGTTCTCTTCGTGTTCGAGGAGTGTCGGTTCGCTCCCCGGTTCAAAATTTTAACGGCTAGCGAGATGGCGGGGATATTGTACACGGAGCATCGCTGCTTAGGGTGTACAATGATTTCAACTTGTCAAATTTGCATTGCTCGCTTGACACTGGTATAATGGGGTCAAATTTTCGAAGGGGTTCATTAAACGATCGTATGAGTCTGCTGCTCCGAAAGCTTTATAGTTTCGTTTAAATGGAGCCACGTGATGATTATAATAATGTGAGAGGACTTATTCCCTGCGAGAGCGATTGAATGAGACATTCACCCACTCAATTTTTACTAACATCCAACAATGCTGACCAGTTAGTCGAATAATGAGTGGGCTGCCAGAATTGGCTTCTAAATGTTCAATTTCTAGTAAAGAGCCATGAATATAATTACTATCTCATGACTCCCAGATGACGTATTCCGTTGTACTTACTTTTTTTACCTTCAAGACTGATTAATCTAACTGATACAGAAGCTTCTTCCCCTTTCACTTGCATGCTTATCGACTAAAAATTTGCTCTTGCTTTTGAAAGGCCTTAAAAAATCACGTCGGAGCTTGACTGTGCCTTTCCCCTTCAAGTTCCCCCTGGTCCTCTCGATTTTTTGTGCGCTCTTCCCTGCGCTCTGCCGAAATGGACATGTGGCCGAGTTTCTGAGAAAGAAAGCTGGATATCCTCCTTTTTGAAGCCAGGTTACTTCTGCGTTTACTTCATAAGAAGTGTCCGTCTTCTTCACACCTACAGCGATGGATGATGCCGCTGGCACACTCATGACAAGTCGCTTCCACAGCGAAGAAGCAGGCGGCGGCACTGAAGGTAACTCGTGAGTTTATCATCAAGTAATTCGTCCAGAAGACGATTTAATTGTCCCATGTGCCCACGTATCAAATGGTCCAACGATGAGTCCGCGAATCGATTTAGGGAAGAAGTCAGAGCGGTAGGTGCTGTTGGCACGGTAAGGCTACCCTCGGCATGACAAGGAGGACTAGTGTTATGCAAGCCTTGGAAGGCATTTGCCACAGAAAATACATAAGGCGTCCTGTACGTCAAAAGGGGATGTTGAATTTCGAGGACTTATAGGCAGAGCTAAAGATTTTGCACTGTTTCCCGGTAGAAAGTAGAGTGGATTCGGTAAGGGAGAATTAAGAAAAAACGCAATTAATATTCCGATTGACACGCACATCCGGACAGTTTGTAGATTGCAAATAAGCACCGATACCAAAAATCTATTTTCGATACCTGCGGGGATTTGAGTTAACACCCATTCGTCCAGCAAGCGTGTGATGCGGGCAGGCTGGGGAATAGCTTCCAGAAAGGGCACGTAGAAAGCGACCCGGAGGGCAGCCTTCCCAGGCACTTCTTGTTGCAGGCCCATGTCACTGTCTGGGAAACGTGTCCGCTCCCCCGCCTTTCCCCTTTGTTCTTGCATGCAAAGTTATAAAAAGGTTTGAGGACCTATCGTTCTCCTCATCCATTTCCCTACAGAGGCTGTCACTTTCTGCGGATCCCTCTTTCGACATACAAGCCCCGAACCTCCCCATCCGCGTGCTCACTCCTTCCCTTGTGCTGGAAAAATGCTGCCCCTTTCGTCCTTCATCTCTTCCTCTTCAATGCTAATAGCCAGGCGAAAAAGAATACCTTCTTCGCGAAGTCACTTAGATGATCATTCATCCAAACGCTTTAGATGCCCACGCTACCTCCCTGCTGCGCCTCCTCTCCCGTCCCCCTCGGTACTTTCTGAGGTTCATTCCCAAAAAAAATCACAGACATCCGACACAATTATCGAACTCCGAAATGCATTTGCACGCCAGCAAGAACTTGATGAAAAAAGGCAAGGCATAGAGGTGCGTCTCGCCGATCCCTCCATGTGCTCTCTTGTCACACGAGCACTACGTGAAACTGTGGTTCGCTCCCTCCTGAGGGACCGTGAAAAGGCCCGCGCATGCATGAAAAACCTCATGTTTGGAATCGATGGTGAGATTGTAGCTGCGCTGACGCAGCTGAGTATGGTGCAAAGCTCGCAACAAGAGCTCCTTCAACGGTGTGAAGACGTCTTGGCTTTTGAACCCTTGGTCTCTAAATTGGAGACCTATGCCCGTGACCGTAACTTCCCTCAAGACTGTACGTCGTACTGTCTTGATCTAGGTATTGACTCTTGGGTGCGCATTAAAAGCACTCAGATCATCGTTTCTCTGGGGGACTCTCCTCTGTTTCAACATTTTGATGGTTGCTCTTTCAACGTCACTCGCACTCTTCGTCTGGCACACCTTTCTCCCACAATGACGGGCCCAACTCTATTCAATTTATTTCAACCTGTAGCTGTTAGTGTAATCAGTGCTGAGTTCCAGAAATCTAAAATACCGGAGATGCAGGTGGTGGTCGAAGTTGGAGGCGATCCGGAAGAGCATGTTGATGCGCTTGTGGGACAAAGCAAACTATGTGAGCGAAATAAAGGGTTCAGGGTGATTTGCTACGGCTATCGCACATACATGCCGAAAGACAGTTTCTGTAATTGTGATGAGCCTTGCAAGACCTGGGCATGTAGCTTACCACCATCCTGCCAGCGAACTGCATGTCGACATTTGGTAGGCATGATAATTCCCATATCGCGAACTGCCACCATGGATTCCCAATGTAGATCCTTGGAGATTATGTTCTCGATTGTGACTTGAATCATCACCAACGAGGTCACTGTAAGCGTGACAATACTAGGAAAACCCCCAAAAAACTGATCGTGAATGATAACAAAAGCACCAAAGAATCTGTGCCACATTTTCAATTCTTTTGCATCTCAAAAGCATTATGAGCATGACCAATTTACTTGTGCAATGATTGAAGACCCCTGAAATGATTTTTTATACTAAGCAAAATCGCTGCAATTGAAACCTTCACCACGGAAATCAATGGGAGGTCTATATGTGTCGAAAGTTATTAACATAAGCGGCTGTACTTGATATAATACTTATTTTCTTTAATTTTATACATCGTTATTGAAATATAACATAAATCTATGGTATTCCTTCATGCTTGGACAAACAGCGCGCAGAAAGAATCACAGCTTAAATAACATCGAAGAGTTCCTGTGTATGCCTGCCAGCAAACAATCTCGCAGGTCGTAAGAAAGTTGAAGTAAAGCTTACAGCAATGTGATCTCCAGCATATCTTGTCAGTAAAAAAGGTTTTGCTTTATATCTCTGGCGCAATTCAAAATTAAACGGTTAGCAACGGGGGGGGGGGATCAGCCGTTTCCGTTTCTGTTCAAAAACTGAATGTAGAAAGAAAGATCGCTTCCATAAAACCCTCTTTACACGTTTCATTGGAGTGCAGGGATCAGTGATACAGTCAAAAGCAGCCGATATTCTTATGGCTGTGGTTTACTTCTCATACTTCGCCGGGTGTTTCGCCCCATATTCGAACAGTCTATGCAAGGCGATGTCCAGCTAAATGCGCTCTGTTGAACTTTCCGACCCATTACATTCCACCCAGGCCCTTGTTATATATTTAACTTAGCTATACCTCAATCTTAGAGGTCACAAAAGTGTCGAACTCAAATTTCTCTCATGTAACAATATTGTGTCTCAGGTCTAGTGTGCAAGACGTGATCCACGATAGTATTCATCGAGTATGCGTGTACTCATATCAATCGGTAGGTGAACATTTGTGATTTATGCTCTCCATGATTCGAGGCTGCCTTACCTTTTCCCCGCCTTTCAGTATGGTATCCTCTTCATGCAAGAATATCGTTGCCACTAGTCCCCGGACGTACTTTCCTACCTGTTCCTCCTTGCATTGATCTCATCAATTTCTCTGATGTGTGAGTTCTTGTCGGCCTTCTCTGGAAGGGATCCATTTTTTCATTAAGTACATAAACAGATCCCAACAATTTCTCACCCAAACTTGCCTCGACAGTCCTAGCAGGTTTGAGTCTGGCGGCGAGTAGTTGCTTGGATTTTGTGGACGTTTCAAATATTCCGACCTGCTACAGGGGCACATTCCTTTGCCTGGGAGCAGAGGATGACAATTGCCATCTAGGAGAAAACCAGCTTGTTATGCATGTCCTTGACATGGGGCGTGATAGGAGAACACGCCAACCACAAATTGGCTTGAAGATGGAAAATGAAGGCATGGCCAAAAGCACTATAGAAACAATCTGGGTGGAGGACGAGTACAATCTCTTCAGCGGCCTTTCTCCCTTTTCTCCGCTTATCAATTCGGCAGATGTTCGCTACCATCTTATCGATAACGCAACTGTCTTCACCGACGCTCTGGCTCATCACGTGCCCTTCGATCAGCATTTTGTCGCGTCCTGTGTACCGGAACAGAAGGATATGTCAATTCTGCGGAGCATGCATCGCCAAGCTAAAACTGTTGACTGCGTACAAAATAGTGGGGCAGAAAACAAGCACAACTTTGTCACCATGGCTTTCGAGACAACTTGCTCAGTAGAAGACGTGGAGATGGCACTTAAGCTGGGGTTGATTCGGGTAGGGGTGCAGCTGAGTGGATTTGCCAAAAAACCCGTGCGTAAAGGCTTCATCACGTGTCAAGACATGTTGGAAGTGCTGCCGTTTGACGAAGAAGACCATGATGATTCAATCGAGAGCTTTGACTTCGATGAGGATGAGTTTTGGGAGGAGGAGTGGGACGAGCCTCGTGCCGCACAAAAGAAACGCAACAGGATGTGAAAGAGGAATGTCCTGTAAGCATGATAGAAACAAGTTGAGGGATATCATACTCATTACGCAGTGTGCAAAGGTGTCGAGGAAGAAAATGGCTCATGGTGATGATGTCTCCACTTTCATTTGTGAGAGGCAGAGAATAGAGTCTTCTACAATAGAAATAGGTCTACACGCGCAAATATGGGGGACGTAATATTCTTTTTTATCGCGGTCACTTACTTTTGAATGTGAGGCGTTGAAAATTGCTGTGCGCGATTACGCAGATCTAAGAAAAATCTATAAACAAGAAATAACAATACACGGGTGGCACGTGATAGAGCATAATGCGTGTCTTGTCAAATTCATTACCTTTTTTTAGCATTTTAATGCTTATGGACAAATAAAATGTCGTGTCATAATACTACATGTGTACAAGGAGCGGAGAGTGTATGCATGGTCACTGCAAGCAAGTACATCATCAATGGAGAATCTCCAATTCGATAAACCTCCCTTTGTCTAAACACCCAGCACAGTACTGATACAGGCTCCGAAGACCACTACCAGATGATTTTCCTCTGTCCCTCATGAATCCGTAGCAAGGCCCCCAATCTCTCATTCTGGCTACGCCACCTTTCATCGCCCCGCAAAGACTCTTCGCGCAGCTGCCGCATTACCAGATCTAGTCGCATCTCATTTGCCAGGCACAGGCGCTTTAAAGCGCGATAAAGATCCATACCCGAGAGCCCCCCCCGCATGTATAGGTCCAACCGCTGCTGAAAATAGGCCGCATTTCTGTCCCCTAATATGTCCTCAATGCGGGCCATGGGGTCGTCATCGCCCCCATTCCCACCGACTTGCCCCCGTCCTTTCAGCTCGCGCTCTAGTTCTGTCAAGGCCAACACGGTGGGATCGTCAATACTCATGCTTTTCCCATCCTTAGCTTCCTCCTCTTCTTTTCCACCCTCGAAAGACAATTCAATGAGTGTGCTTTTGCCGCAGGTAATACTACCCAGAGCCCGTCCGAGCTCTTCCAGCCCTCGCGTCAACCCGACCACCCGCTCTGATACCGCTGCCTTCATCCTCGCCATCCAAGCCGTCGATGCCGTCAACCCCACCCGCCCAGCCTCCTTCAGGAGCGCCCGGGTGCCCCCGGCCGCACTCCCTTCACCCCCTTGGCGCGACTCAACTGTCTGCAAACCGCCAAGCCGGGCCCGGCGCCGCGCCCAGTACTCATCCGAGAGGCCTCGGCGCTTGGAGGCCTCGGGGAGCCACCGCGTCAAAGGCAAGAGAACCTCCTCAGCCTCCTTGGCAGAGCCAAAGAGGGACACCACGGCGTCCACATAGGCGCCCGCCGAGAGCAGGGAGTTGCGGTACCTGTCGGTCTGGAGCTGAAAGGACCGAATGCGGAGTCGGTTCCCTTGCAACTTTCGGGAGACAGTGCGGAGGAAGGCGTCATCCATCTTGCGGGGCATCCGTCGCACCTGCTGCCGCCGACGGATTACCTCCAGCATCCGCTCGGGGGTTGGTTTTCTGACCAGCAGACGAGTGAGGCTCACGCGCTTCAGCCATTCAGGTAGGCCCCGGCGCCAGGGCGCGACTGCAGTGTCGTCCAAATCCTCTCCATCCTCTTCGGCCCTACCCTCGCCCATCTCTTCCTCCTCGTCGAAGGCAGAAGAGGCATGAAACGCTGAGGACGCGGGGACGGGCCAGTACTCGTCCTCCATGGGCGGTCGTGAGGGGAAAGGCGGCAAAGGCACGCGCGCGTCCA
Source organism: Microchloropsis gaditana (assembly GCF_000240725.1). Lineage (NCBI taxonomy): Eukaryota > Eustigmatophyceae > Eustigmatales > Monodopsidaceae > Microchloropsis > Microchloropsis gaditana. The sequence goes on from NW_005803879.1 coordinate 38,186, forward strand.
TGATCCTCTCGTCGCTAAAGGTCTCAGAAGCTGCAGCCGGAGTCACTGGCAAAGAGGATCCTGCGGCGGCGATCCCGCGGGGCCGCTCGTCCAGGCGGTCAACCAGGCGCGGCGCCCGCAGAGGCACGGGAAGGTTTCTGGCCCTGCTCGGACGGCGCTCCTGCCTTTCCTCTCCTGGCCTAGATGAAGGCGTGGAACGCCCTGCCCCCGTCTCCTGCTCCCGCGGCTCGCTTCCCGCCCCCTCCATTGCGTAGTACTCTGCCCCAGAGGGGGCGCCCGCGCTCTCCTCGATCATCTCCCGCACTCGTCCCCGTAAGCCTTGCCAGACCTCGCTCTCGGCGTCCCCCTGCTCCTCCTTCTCCATGTCGACCCCATGATCCGCCCAATCAAGGGCCTCAAGCTCCATCTTCTCCCTCTCCGTGTCTCCCTCCCCCCCCGGCCCCGACACCTGGGGCCATGCTGTCGAGGCGCTAGCCGCCACCGCTGCCTTGGCTTTCTTCTGGCGCAGGACGAGCGGGGTCGCATACAAGGGCCCTTGCTTGACCCTAGCTGCCTTTGGCCGCGCGCCTACCTGGGGACGGCTGGGGCCCGCCTTGGGCAGCGCAGCCGCTGGGGCCAGGAGCCGATAGATCGAGTCCGCCAAATGCCGCGCGTCCCCCACGAACAGGTCCCAGGCCTCCGCGGGGCCACGTGGGAACTCCACGAGGTCGTCGAAGACCGGCGGCCGGCCTGAGGGAGGCTCCAGGTCCACCGCATCCGGCCCCTCTTCCCGCCCCGGCCGGCCCCGTTCGCCTTGACCTGGGAACACGGTCTGCCGCCACACACCGGCACTGTAGGCGGATGGATCGATCCGCTGCAGCAGAGATGGCAGCAAGAAGCTTTTCAGATTCACTCCGCTCCTAGCGCCGCTGTCAGCGGGCTTGCCGGCTTGTCTTTTCTTCCGTTGCTCCGCCATCTGCTCCCGGGGCGACCGCGCTGACCCCGGTCTCCCCCGGCCGGCGGCCCCTTTCCGCTTCTTTTTCATCCTCGCACCGATCCGCTCCATAGATTTTGGAAGAAGTGTTGACACCTTGGAACGAAGGCCAGACCAGGCCCCGAGGCCCGAGGCCTTCGCACGCGCCGCCCACGCCCCTGCGCTCACGCTCCACCCATCCGCAAAGGCTTTCATTGTTTTCTTCACACCTCCCGCACTCCCCCGACGCAGACTTGCCGCCTCGTTGCCTTTCTCCTTCGCTTTATTTTGTCCCATTAGGCCACCAGTCTGCTTGTGCCCGGGTCCTGAGATGCTCTCGGTTCCCTCGTTCCCTTCCCGTCCGGCCTGAGGACCAGTCCTCGTGCTTCTTGTCTCATTTTTTGGTCCGAGGCCCATCCCCTCACCGACTATCCGCAAACAAGAGGCTTCTCGCGTCTTTTTCGACACTATGCCGTACCATTTGTCAGAGAGCCAGGAGACCGTCTCAGTGACCAGGTTGAGGGGGACCGAGGGCGTCGGCGTCGTTCCATTTTCAGGAAAACGGCCCGTAGATTTCGCAGAAACCACAGCATAAAAATCCATATCAGCGTCCAATATTGAATCATGTATTTCATTGGGTGGCGAGGCGTTGCGAAATCTTGATGCAAGATTGGAGGAAGTTGGCTTGACTCTGCTGATAGCTCGGCGATCTTCTTCTTGAACCACGGCATGAGGACGAAAATGGCCGCGATCCATGAAACTCGAGACCCAACACGGTAGTACAAAAGCGTTGATATTTCCTAGCTGAAAAAAAAGGAACGAAATAAGCCCCAAGGCAAAGGACGGCATTACGGAGACCGGTCTGCATGAGTAGCACGCTTGCCTCCTCCCACGCTGCTTAGCCACAACCTGGACGTCGACGGCCTCCCCCGCTAACATAACTTCAAGCACCTTAGAAGAAATGCGAATCCATGAAGCTATATGTCGGTGTGCATGTGTATGGAATGCCTAGATTGCAAGAAAAGAGCCGAGAGGATGAGGGGCCTTGGAACAGGAAGAGACGACGTAGCTACGTGTGGCTCGCGGTCTGACACCCGAGCCCTCATTCTGGAGTACCAGTTTTGAGTTTCGGGCTAGAGAGACTCACAAAACCGTCATCATACAACGTCTACATTGCAAGCACCTGTTGCGGGATCCTGTCAGATCTATGAATTTGTCGGCGGCAAACGGAACTGCTTGCACTCGCCGGCATCGCACCTCCTGAGGCCGCCTTCTGTGTAAATCTTCTCGTTCCATGGAAAGTTTGGCATTTCTGACAGGCAAAACTCATTGATACTCAATACGACAGGGCACAACTCGATATTCTTGCCAACTGATGAGCAGTGGAGCAGGTGCGCGTATCGGCGTCGGGGGGAATTCTGATGGCTTGATAGACCGGGAGAAGGTGAGACCTCGTGTACGTCTGAGGGGGCATTCCATTACCTTATTGAGCCATCGGTTTCTTGGCCGATGATTGGTGACAAGGAGTGATTCTGGTTCTAAGCAATGACTGAAGATGAGTGGCATAAAAATTGTTTATGCCTTTACGTGAGTGCAGAAACTTGCCGGGGTACGGAAAGGGAAGACTGAAATTTCCTCTCAGCGCAGTCAGCTTTGATGCCTGAAAGCAATGAAAAACCTTCCTTTTCATTTCTTTTGGCATCCGCTGGTGCTTGAATTTTCCCTGTTAATCTTGAACTACAGGTCACGCCCTCGTTACTCCGCGTCTTCTGGAAAGAGCATGGGCATAATAGCGACCTTGACTATGGGCGGGATGGGAAACAACTCCCGGGACGGCAGCTGCATTTTTACACATGGCCCGACGCCACCTTGAAGGAGCTAAGCCAGCTCTTGAAAGACGTGGTGCCTTGCGCCCGACGCCGCGGCTCTCGCATGGAGTTCTCGTTGGTATACCCAGGGCCGGAGGGGAGGACGCGGATGCGGATGGTGGGGTCGGTGCGGAACAGCGGTCGCAGCCCCGAGGACGCGAAAACCTTGCGAGACTGCAAGTACCAGATTGGCGACCATCTCGACATTGCGGTGATGGATGAGGGGGGCGCAGGTGGAGGACTAAGAGGATACGGAGGAGGGGGGGGGAGAGGGGGAGGGGGGTACCGCAATGGGGGTGATGGCTTGAGCAGGCGGGATATGGAAAGCAGGGGCCGAGGATCGGGTGGCTTTCGTCACAGGGGAGGGACAGGGCCAGATTTTCTGGATCGCTAGAGAGATGGAAGGCTCTGCGTCCGGGAGTTCTGCCACTTGGGACGCGGGTGTTGAGAGGATGGGAAAGTAAGGGATATACTGCAGTGAGGGACACGGCTCTACGTTGCGCCTTTCTTTACACCTTACTTGTCAGCACTTCGAGGAGCCGGCTATAGTCCACTCTCTTTCACGTGACTTCCATCTAATCTGTTAAAACAGTTTAACCCCTGTCTCCGGATCTCACGCCCCTCTCTGCGACTGCTGCAGCGCCAGGGAGACCGCGTCAACCTGCTCACTCAATTGCGCCACTCTCAGCTTCGCTTCCACAAGCGCTTCTTGATACGCGTCCCTCTCTTCCGCCAGTATGGCCACCTCGCTCTCGATCTCCCGTACCTGCCCGAGAGCCCCCGTCGCCGGGCGCTCTGCCAGTGAGCAGGCGGCCTCCGCCTCGCGCACACGGCTTTCCCCGTGCATTACCTGAGCCTGCAGGAGCTGCACGTTCCGTTCCAGCTCCCGCTCAGTCGCCGCCTGCTCCTCCATGGCCTCTTGCGCTTGCCTCAAGGATCGCCGCGCCACCATCTCTTCCTCCCGCCCCTTCGCCATCTCCTCCTCCAGCTCACCCACGCGCTCCAACAAGCTTGCCTTCTCCTGCAGCCAGGCGGTAAGATCCTCTTCCCTCTTCTCCAACTCGGCCGCCAGACGCCCTCGCTCTTCTTCGCGAGCAGACACCAGATGCTCCTTCTCCCCTTCGAGCGCCTGCAGACGCGCCATCAGCCCTTGCCTCTCTGTCCACCACGCCGCCTCCTCCTCCATGTCCTGCTCTCCTCGTTTGCGCAATTGCTCCGCCTCTCTGTCTGCCGCTGCGAGTGCGGCCTCTGCCTCCTGTTTCCTTTTTTCGAGCTCCTCCTTCTCAATCTGGAAGCTGGCTCTCTGAGCCTCGCGTGCCCTCTCCTCTTCTTCACGTCGGGACGCCGTTTGCGCGCGGATTTCCTCGACCTCAGCCTCCAGGCGCGTCTTGTCAGCGCCCAGCTGATCTATCAAAATAGCCATGCGCTCTGTCTCTCGCACTAGCTCCCTCATCTCTGCCGCGTGCTCGGCAACCGTGTCCTCTTTCGACTTCACGGCTGCTTGCAGAGAGATGTGCGCCGTCTTTATGTCTCCTTCTAGCCTTTTTACCTCTGCCTCAAGCCCTGACTTCTCCGCCTCCCATTGACAGGCCTCTCTCTCAACCAGCTGGCCTTGCTCGCCGTGATCCCCCGCAGTGTGGACCGAGCCCTCTGACGCCTCTTTTATCTCCTCGGCTCTTTTCACCCTCATCTCCATCTCCGCTGCCTCTGCTTGCATGGCGGCTGCCTCCTTCATCGCACTTCGCCGTTGCCTTTCCAACTCCATGACCTGTGTCCGTAGAGCTACAACCTCTTTCAGCTCCCTCGCTCCAGCCTCTACCTCTCGCGCCCGACGCGCTTCTTCTGTCTTTTCCATCTCAGCCATCCGCAAGGTAAGCTCACTGCGCTCCCTTTCCACCCTCTCCAGGCGATCACTCCTTTCTTCCGTCTCCGTCTCAAATTCCGTCAGACGGGCCATTAGCTCTGCGTTTCTTTCAACCAAAGCCAGCCGCTCCTCCTGCACTCCCTCGACCCCACTCCCGGTCGAAGTCTCCGCCCCTCCAACCTCACCCGCCCGACCCTCCGCCCGACCCTCACTCCCTCCCTCATCGGCCCCCACGATCCGTCGCTCCGGTGATACACATAGTTCCGGGCTCGAGGCCGCCTGCTTCAGGCGCAGCACCACGCACCTCAGACGTTCAATTTCTGCGGCTGCAGCCGCCCCCGCCCTCGTCGACTCCAGCTCCTGCTCCTCCTTCGCCCGTCGCATTGCTTCCCATCTCTCCTCTGCTTCCTGTACAAGCATTCTTGTGTGTGACTCGTTCTCCACCCCTGTGCTCACATCAACCTCCCTCTTGGCTAGCGCTTCCTTAACCCGGCTCAGCTCGGCGTCTCGGTCCTTGTCCGCCCTCTCGAGCTCCTCGGCTCGCCTTTGAAACTCGCACAGCGTCTCCTCTCTCACAGCCGCCTGCTCTTGCAGCAGCCGCCGATCCTTGGCTCCTTCTGCCCGCAGGCTCAATATATCCTGCTCTTTGGCTGCCTTGTCCGCCGACAAAGCCGCGTTCGCATCTTCCAGCCGGGTCAGACGCTCCAGCAACTCCTCTCTCTCTTGAACAAAAGAGGCCGTTGCCTGAGGAAGCGTGCTAACTTGCGCTTGAGGCCTTGCTGGCGATGAGGGGGTCTGACGCGGGGGCCGAAGGCAAGATTGTCGTGGGGCACTAGGCAACCGAGAACTTGACAGGGCGGGGACGGCGCCAGTGGGCGTTGCTGAGGAGGAAGGGGAAGGACCCTTTCTCGGGGCCACCGCGACTGCGGGCGAAAGCGGGGAAGAAGGAGAAGCATTGGAGGAAGCGAATCCTCCGAGTGAGGGTCCTGCTGGCTCATCCCCGACGTCCACCTCGCCGCCTGCCCCCCAACCGCTAAGGTCCTGCTCCTCCCCAAGCTCCTCGCCAGAGATGCTAGAAATTACACTGGACACCTCACTCCCCTGACTCTCCAACTGTCGCAAGAAAGCGCAGCTCACCTCAACCACTATACGACCATCATCCTTAGGGTTGATGCTTTGCAATGAACATTGTTCTTTTGTGCCCGCAGCGGAAGCGAAATGGGATGCATCCAATTTAAACGTAGCAAGTGTCTTGTTTGTTCCGGCTTGCTTCACCAAAAACGTATACTTCTTCTCCTGGTAGCGCCCATGTGAGTCACGATATAATGTAACAACCATAGACAGTGTTTCACTCCATGCACCGGGCTTCCGAGGAGTCGCTGTACAAGTACTTTTGTTTCCGCCTTTTGTCATGATCACTATGACTTCTTTCTCATTATGCATTGGATGAAGACGCACATGCTTGATGCTTACCACAAGCTGAAAGGTGTACTTGGTCTTATTCAAGCGCGAGGCAGAGCGGAGAAATTGAGACATTGTTGATGCTGCGTCGATGCAACAATGGCTGAAGGAAGGACGATGTTGTGAGGTTCCAGTTCTACCGCTGGAGGCCTGAGAAAGCTATAAAATTCCCAGTAGCTCCTCGGGCAAACCCCGGTCTTTCGCGTAGGAGCAAGACTATTGATAAATTTATTCCGGAGTCCGTGTACCTTGAGAGCCATGTTCGCATGATCTAGTGAGTGCTATTGTGATGTGATCGTCTGAAGGCCGAGGATACGTTACTCGCTGACCGTTTCCTCTTGCTTCTTCGCCGTTTCAACCTCCCCACTAATTTCCTTTTCTTTTCCAAGCAATGCATGCTGCCTTCATTGTTAAAGAACGCATGGCGAAAATAAAAATTAACCATAAACCTATATCATACTTTTCTTTTATTGTCCCGTGCAGAAAATATCACTCTGTTATTACCACAAAATCCGTAGGAAGATGAGAAAATGAGTCATGTTTTAAAGAGTGCATTCGCGACCTTAAAGAGTGCATTCGCGACCTAAAGATCAATTGCAGAAGATCATGTGAAGGACAACAATGCTTAGAATGAAGCACATCAAATCGACATTCGTATGTCCCCTTTACCACAGGAAGGCGGGAAGAATAAAAATGGACGGCGACATTGTGCGAGAAGGAGTTGGCCGAAAGAATGAAAACCTGTCTGAAAACGAAGAGAATTCCAACGTCTCAAATTTTCAAGCAACGGAAACAGCACATTCGTCAATAACTAATAGCAGAGAATTTAGGTCTTCGAATGCTGAGGTAGGACTTGAATAAGGAAAAGTTTTTCCCCCGTAGGAAATATGTTGGAAAAAACTGCCGACTTCGCAGTCCCGCCTCAATTTTATACAGGCCCATCTACTCCGGCAAGAGCTGTCCAACTTGAAACTTCGATATACACAGCTCAAGTATAAAATGGAACTGGATATTACGGCTTTAGAGGATCGATTGCGCCGCTGCTGTGAGGAAAACAACATACTAGGAGAGCATAATCACCGAGTTACACACAAGCATCACACAGAGGAATCAAAGATCGCTCAAGAAAATATAGCTGATGGTCTCTTTACTGACGAAAAGGCAGAGTAAGAATATATGCCCTTAAGGGTGTGGAGTTCAGGGCGTTTTAGATATTTAAGATAATCCACGCCGCCCTACGTATCAAGCTGAAGTTTTAAAGAATGGTTAGGATTGTCTCCATCATCAATCATGTCTGTGCTTCACATCCATTTAAAAATTCCAGACCAGACCATGATTCATATCGCTCGACGATACAATCGCTAGAAGAGCGAATGGAACAAGAAAAGGACAATCGGGGGAAAGTGGAGGCTTCCAATAGCAGACTTCAAGACCAGTTATATATCATGGCTCGGATGGTAAATGGAACATGGAAAGGCATACCTAAATTAAGGAAGGTATGTTCCCGAGAAACTACTACTGACAATTTATAACCCTAATCTCTTAGGTCTCTTTATTCCTCGATAAGCTCAAAATGATAAATTCTCGCGGGAAAGCTCTTCCACGAAACAAGGTGCGATCTCTCTGCTTATGCTAAGCCATACTGGATCATCCACATGGCCTCAAAAAGATTTTTTGACAAAGTGTGACATATAGAGGTCCATCTTTGTTCCTGTCCTTCAAAATGTTTTGCGTGACTGTCACATGCGAAGGAAGAACACACGACAGGAACCATACTACCAAACTCAGCAACCACTGACCAGCAGGTGTATGTATGAAGATGCACACTGATGTTGTCTTCTTTTTTCTCGGTGAAGGAACCGACTATTGTTTGGCAGTATGGCATAAATAATGATGTTTCTGACACAAAGACAACTATTTCCACAACCTGACATAATTTTCAGGCCCCAATCAAGACGGAATCAAGAAAGAAAGACCGAAACTCCACAAGTCAAAAATGTCAGAAACACAATCTGCAAGTCAAAAAGAAAGATTTTCACGGCAAGGTCATCGATGAATCCCAAGGAGAAGATCCAGGGCAACTCCACGATCTGCTGAACATTCTCCACGCGCATATTTCTTCTCTTCTGAGAAACAGCGAGGTCCCAAAAAATTGTTGTTTTGATCGGGAGAACTATCGAAACTTTGACCTAGAAGTGACCAATCTTCGAATCAGAAACAAGCCGGTGGAAGCTACCGTTTGCTTAGGTACCCCCCGTGACTCTCTACCTTGTAAAACCTTGCACTCGGCCCAAACATCGAATAATGGCCTTGAAAATGCAATGGATCGAGAGAGAAAAGTTGTCCGGGGCGGATATAGAATAGAGAGTGGTGAGCTTGAACATCTCTCAATAACATCGAGGTCCGCTTTAGCCAGGCAGCAAAATAGCACGAAGACGGGGGTATCAGGGAAAGACGAGTCTACCAAACGATTTCCCGAATGGACAGGCCGCATTGGTGGTTTAGAATCTCCTGTTTTCTCTTCAACAAAAAGAGGATGAAGACAAAGCTCAAGATGTCACAGGAACCAATTACATGAACTCCCTTCTACTTTTGAACTGTGGTTCGCCATTACCTTGACGACTATCATCGTGGCAGTAATATATTGATTGGTTCAATTTCCAAGGCGTGTCACACTCGAATTTATTCTTTCTTCACTCCCGTGAGAGAATTGACAGTCCTATCATTCCCTCCGACTTTATTTTTTGCCTCCAAGTAGTCCTACACAACTGATACTTTATGACATGCACTAACTGATCGGCTGAAGACGGCGAGCCATTCACTTCTGTTGTTTTGCGCTTTCATGGCCCTTCATCCTAAGTCAGCCCCTTGCCTTCAAACATTTTTGGCAATACCAGGGGCGATGTGGGCGTTCAGGGTATCAAGCATGCCCCGTATGCCGCCCTTCTTGGACGTGTTCCGGCTAGTGCCTTTGCTGTAGGAGCCCGAATCAGACATGGAAAGGGAGCGTGTCGAAGAGTAGTCCGAATAGTACATGGCGTCTGCGGCAGAGCGGAGATGGTGGGAGGTGCGGAGGAATGCTTTGAATATTTTATGCTCATCGAGAGGCCGCAAACAACGCGGACACGTACCACTTGAAGAACTCGAATATTGGGGGGAAGACGTCATAGAGGGCAGAACGTTGTCGTTCACAGAGAGCGAGACGAAGATCGCAAAGGGCACGAACCAGACCAGAAGGAAGAAGATAGCCTGGGTAAAAGTGTTTTCATAAGGTAAGCTTGGGAAGTATGCGATTATGGTTCGTTAACGACTGCCAACCCTTCCTTGAACAAGCGAGTATATGGATGGTGAGAAAGAGTGCATACACTTTTAAGCACACTTCACCCCAACCAAATGCTGCGCACAAGCAGCCCGGACAGGGAAGTATAGGTCTCAGCTCTATATAACAAGTCCCAACCGCTACCGGCTTCTCTCTACTACCCATGAATTTCTGCAACAAGGTAGCAGTTCTGGTCATCCTCATCCTTTGTCGATTCCTTAAAACCTCAACTCGTTTACGTACAATGCTTGTTAGGGCACTCGGGACGATGGAAGGACGGCCGTGAAGGTACTGAAACCAGATGTAATGATCGGCACAGAGTGCGACCAGGCCCAACAAAAACTTATAACTGAATATCTCTACCTTTGGAAAATCCATCAACAGCCAGGTATAAGCCCCGTGGCACGCAATACCGCCCAAGAGGACCAGGAGTGGGAAGGATTCGAAATAGAGGAGGACATGGACACCGACGACGGCGGAGATTGACCACATGATCATCCGCTTGGTGGCCGACGCGTATTCCTCCGCGAGCTCTGCAGCGTAGTAGAGTCCGCATGCTGTATCATTGAAATTACATGAGAATTCAGAGTGAGCGGTGACATGGTGAAGTTGATAGCATCCGCCCATGCCAGGTGAAAACGGGTGGGATAAGAAGTGGGGACGGGAACAATGTTTTTTATACGGACAAAAACTGGTTTCTAAGCATCAAAAATAAAGAACATCGATCTTTAGTAATAATTGACAGTCTTATGGACACTTCACACGTTTGTTGCTGCAAAAAGACACCGCCCTGTGTTGGCCCGCATCGAACAAACGCTTGCTTGAGCTTGAACTTCACTTACCGATGCATATGGTCTGAAACAGGATGGCCATGTAACCCGCGATGTACCCAACGGCAGCAAGAACATACCCCATATTTCTGTAGCAGCAAAGGAGGATAAATGTGTGCGAAGGCTGTCTGTGCGTGAAAGCAATGAGTCCCGGAAGAAAGATACAGCGTGAAACGTGCTGGGAGCAGTCGTAACGTCTCGGGTTTAGGGGTTGCCCAGCGTCCAGCAAAGCGCGGTCCAACAGTTGCAGTCAAGTAGAAGTGCGCCACTACTTGGCCAAATTCATTGCGGTCAAAATCTATGGGTCGAAGGACGAGAGGGCATCGGCCCGATCTTATTAACTGCTCCGTGCGACGTTCTTGACCAAGAGTTAGCCCGGGGCATCTCTTCTCGTTGGGGGTGAAACGACTCACGAGAGAACCACGCACCTTCCACCCGCGTTGCAAACTGCGTAAACTGGATACCACGGTCACACTCACTTCCTCTTCTTGCCAACTTTCAAGGTATATATGGGTCGGGTGAGAAGATACAAGAAATTGAAGGCTTGTGACCCATGCGCGCGGGGGCAAGCGCCTCGAGAGGAGGATGCGAAGTACGATTTGCCGCCAGCGGGTCTCGACTCGGATGAGGAAAAGGGTACGTCTCTAGAATAGTGGGGAAGTTCAGAAGTGATTTATTTCAAGAGAGAGATACATTCGCTGTCTGCATCCTTGAGGGGGGATTGCGAGCGAAACAATTCTTCTATCTATTTAAATTTACATGATCAATATTTTAGCTCATCATGCAGTGATTAACGACACATTCCATTGACTCAATGTCAAATTTGCGACTCTCAGGCTTGATAATCGATAAAGTTAGATTTTTTCCTAGCATCATACACGTATTTTCTGATTATTAGAGCCAGCCTGCCTATCAAAAGGACATAAATCACATCTTACTCGCTATCACACAATAGCTTGCTAGTATGCCGTTCATATTTTTCTTTGCCTCATCCATCGCCAACCTAGGTGGGGGCAGAAAAAGACGAAGACAAGAGCGGCGATGGGCTCAAGATGCTCTACGGGACGACGAGTACATCGAAATGCTTGAAAACGAGGCCACGAGGAAAAGAAAGAAGCAACTGCCAGAAATCAGCATCCAGCCCCGGCAGCCGAACGAGGTAGGTCCAGGATGAGAACTTGTAAAAAAGCCTTCTTTGGAGGCAGTTCATTTTACTTTTTATCCCTCACCTTACCAGAGCATGAAGGCATTCCAACACCGGGTTCGCCAAGACTCGAAAGCCCTCCTTCGAGAGAGCAACCTGGCCAACAGCACCACCAAGGCTCGCCGTCGCGAGTATCTGAGAATAAGGAAAGCGAACAAGAAACGCAAAGCCCAGGGCCTGCCTCCCTTGCCTCACCGCTCGAGGGGCCAGGAGGAATGCGACGGACGAGAAAATCAAGGAGGCTTGATGGACCCCGCGCCCTCCTTCGCGGCCGCCGAGACCGTGCCGTTCGGACAGACCAATGACGCGCCTCCCGATCTCCACCTGCCCCGCTTGCCGGACAAGCTTAAGGCTGGGGCGAGACCAATCGACGGGCGCCACGGTCAAGCCCCGCAGAGACCCGGCGGGAGGAGACAGGAACTGAAGGCAAATGAGAGCGGAGAGAAGGAGGGGCCAGTTGCCAAGGCGGCCGCCGCACGCGCTAAGCAATCTCCCGCTGAGAAGGCGGATTGGGCCAAGCTGAGGGAAGAGGCGCAGCAGGCTTACCGCGCCATGAAGGAGGGCAAGCAACAACAAGAGCTTACTTCAAAATTTGTGTGAAGGCATATGTGAAGAAAAATTTGCCAAAACAAAAAGAAGAGGGGAGAGGGCCTCGCACGTGAGCATCGCAAAACTTGATTTCTTGTTACTGCTACTGCGGATTTACTCCCTTTTCTTAGATGCTGTGAGGCCTCGCTGCACCATGCACGCCATACAATGACAATGTAACCGGCAGCGGCGCCTTTTCACCCCCCTTCTTTCGATTTCTGGCCGCTCTTCTTCCTGTCGCTTCAAGTGGCAGTAAAAATCAGACGACTGCATCCGCCTTCTCGCATCAAGTGGGCTCGGTTCTTCCTGCCCTGCACTGCACTTCTCCCACCATCGCAGTAGCTTCTGCCTTCCTCATCATATCCTATCCCCTCATTTCGACCAGAATCCCCCTCTTATTCCTACTTGGTTGACCATGCATGTGCTGATTCGCCAAAAATGCGTCCTGCTCAGAGCTGGGAGCGATTCCACCATTAACTCTATCCGTCGTCCTCTCTTTCATAGATCTCCTCATCGATCCCACTTTTCTTTCCAATCTATTTTCCGTTCAAAAATCCCTTCGCAAAATTTTTTCTTTGTGTTACGCTCATCATGAAAAATATCCCCGTCTTGATCTACGCCTTCTCTCAGTCTCTTGATAGTAATCGGGCTGATGCCTTGTATCCCTCATGCCGCGCTCAAAGTCCTAGGTCCGTGCTTGCGTGCTTACGCTTTACCGGACATCAACCCTTCCCTATGTACAACAGGCTGAAGGAGTGCCTAGTCAGAATCTCGCCCTGCCCTCAGTGCCCGGCCCTGTCAAGTCCCAAAATCACCAAAACTCCCCGCCTCCAACAGCTGATTCCTCTAAGTAGCCTCCCTACCGTTACCATCTTTCCCAGCTTCCCCATCTTTCCCAGCTTCCCCATCTTTCTCGACCAGGCGCGGTCGATCCGTTAGCAGATACCTGTGATGTCGCAGTGTCCGCAGCGTGGCGAAGGGGCCCAGGAAGAGCACGCACTCCCACAGGGCTACCCAGAAGAGGAGGAACATCATGTAGCTGAAGACCGCCAATACCCACCAGGAAGGTGGAGCCGACGGACTTTCGTCCCACCCCCCCAGCGAAGACGAGGCTGTGGCCGCCGATCCAACCAGCGCCTGGGCGAGACTGACCACAGCCTCAGTGAGAAGCGCGCCAGCTTGAAGGGTCAGCTGAAAGGGCGGGAGCTCCTGTAAAGCCACAGAAAGGGTAGAAAAAACTCCCCCGGGGGTAAATGGGAGGCGATAGGGAGGAAAGGGACTGATGGGAGCATGGGTCGGGGAGGGCCCGCGAGGGCAATACTCGCCCAGCCAGAGGGAGACGCAGTCCTGCCGGTATCCGTCCCAAAAGTTGTTAATATACAGGCGCGTCACTGCGTACAGGCCATCGAGGAGCATGCCCTTAATCGTTCTGCGCCCCGTCAGGACAAAGTCGGTCTTCAGCGCGGGAGTGCCTGCGTACAAGGTGCTGAGCGCGTCGGCATTCTCCACCCACAAGGTCGTCAGCTCTCGCTCGAGGGACGCGGGGTCGGGGGCAAGAGCGCCCGCCGGGAGGGAGCTGAGAGCGTGGCGCAAAACGCGGCCAGCCACCATGCTCTGCACCACGTTGGTCCGGTCTAGATTATCCATACAGTTCGTCCGCACCACCCCCTCTTGCTCCCGCAGGACGATCTCCTCAGCTGAAGCCTCCTCCCACACCCCCTGCCCGCCTGCTCTCTCTCCTTCTCGCGTCTTCTCCTTGTCCGCGCATCCCCCCTGGCCCACTTGCTTGCCAGCATCATGGATTCGCACCATAGTCCACCCCTGGCTGGACAAGAGTGCGTCAATCTGGGCGAGAAGGTGCGTCTTGAGCCTCCCCCACTTCTTGTAAGATCCGCACTCCTTGTGGAAGTCGAACCAGGTCAGACTCACGCGCGGCGTCCCTCCTTTCCCCTTCCGCTCCGCAAACGCTGATGTTCTTCCATCATCTTCTCTGTCAGGCGCGGGCGTCGAGCGGGACTTGGTCGCCTCCGTTTTCGCCCCTTCCTCTCCCCCTCTTTCCAAGGCCCCTCTCCCCTCCTCTCCAAATTCATCCAACGGCACGTAGGCCGCCAATTTCTCCACCTCCTCCTGTAGCCGTCGACCCAGCGCCGCCTGCGCCTGCGAGTGTTTGCTTGATCCTCCGGAGTCGACGAGATTAACGAGCAGGATGTCCCTGTAGTTGGAAGTGAGCTGCTCCAAGTGCGCGGCCGTCACCGACACTTGAAGACCCCCTCTTCCTGAGCCGCCGCCCGAGCCATGACTGGCCAGGCTCAAGGAGGAAGAGGGCGGCGTGGGCAAGCCGGGCGAGAGACGCACGCATGGCTGCCATTCGAGTGTGGGTTCTTGCGACCAGGTCAACGGAATGGAGCCTCGGACTTGCACATGCGAGAGCAGGAGCGTCTCGGGGCCCTCCCTATTTCCTCTCGCACCCTCGGGGAGTGCCAGAATGACCTCCGTCTCCACAAAATTGGCCACTGCCCCTTCCTTGTTGGCCCCGCGCCGGTAGAAGCGAGTGCCCTGCATCCTGGTGCTGCGGCGACTGAGGAGCGTCAACCTCGCCGCCTCGCCAGCGCCTTTCCGTGCGCCGTCCAGGGGAATGGAGCGCGAGACTGCGTAGCCACTGATGCATGCAGTGCCCCAGAAGAGACGTGCGGGCCCAAGGTTGGATAAAAGAAAGCCGTTCCACAGGAAGGGAAGGGAGGTCGAGGGGGAGGGAGATGTCAGGTTCGAGGAGGAGGACGACGACGAGGAAAAGGAGGAGGTGGAGGAGGAGGAGGCCGCTCTACTGTCTGTCCCTCTCCTAGAGCTGCCATTCTTGGCCATGAGCGCGTATGCAGGGCTGTCAACGTCGCCCACGCCCCCCCCCCTCCCTCCCCGTGGCCGCCTCCTCCCCCCAAAAGGCGGGGCCGTCGACTCGAAGTCCAGCCCGGGGCAACGCCGAATGTTTTCCTGCAAGCTACGGTGCAAAGGATATCGCGGACTGAAGTATAGAGACCCTGCCACCACCGGCGCCTGCAGCATACGCAGGTACCTCTCCTCGTCGCAGCGTTGCCCCGGGGAGCTTAGCGCCGGGTGCTGTTGCGGGTGGGGCCCTGTCTGCTGCCGGCGCGAGACGGGGAGCATTCCCATCTTCTGGACTCGATGAATGCTGAAGCTGCTGGTTTTGTCGGTGAGATTACTACCGCGTGGGGAGGTGCCGACGATCTCGGAGGCCTCGATGACCAGCAGGTATGCCCCCCCCAGGAGGTAGACAAGGCCGAGGATGCCCTGGATCTCTCGCTCCTCCTCGCTCCCGACGATGTCTCCGTCCCGCACGGCCGTCTGGAAATCCTTCACTTCCACAGTCACGCTGTCGCTCCCAGCGCCTCGAGTGTCGGGGGGAGGGGAGACAGGATCGCCGTCTGCCTGGGGCCACCGGGGTCCAGTGCGGGGGGTGGACGGGGGGGCCCTCAGCACCAGGACAGGGTCCAGCCCCTGTTGCGTTTTCTGTCATGCAGATGGTAATGTTTGAATATCAAAGTGTGTCGAGGATGTGCTTTACTCCGCGAAAGTGCGACACATGGGTGCACAGCGCCTTCGTGCAGGCAGCACCTTCCATGCGCTTAGGGTGCGTGGCGAAAAAGCTTACCGGAGAGTGAGGACCGCACGGCGCCCGAATAACCAAATAGTCTGGCTTCACGGTGAGATAAAGGAGGGATGAATGCTTGCGCGTTGTGATCGGGCCTTTTGGAGAGGACAACAAGGATGATGCCGGAGAGGAAGAGGGAGGGGGGGGCGTGAGGATGGTCTTGCCCCACATCATGCCACCATTTAGCGGCATTTTGGTCCTCTTCTTCGTCCGGACGCCCACCACACCACCTCCCGGCATTGGCCTCTGGGCTGTAACCGCCACGGATGGCTTGCGCTGCAATTGTGTGCGTGCGTGAGAAAGGCAGGTGAGGAGGACATGGAAACAGGGGGAAAGAATTACTGATCGCTGAGGGCGAGGAAAGACAGCCCTCAATGCACACCACGGTGGAAGAGGGCCCAAAAACACGGCCTCGGCGATACCTTCACGCCAAGGTGCCCCCTCTTCTACGGGGTCAAAGTAGTATCGAAGATGCATTCTCCTTGGCCTGAGGCGGGGCGGCGTAGGGTTTGGAGGCGGGGCAAAGATTCCTGGTGCCGGAGCCTCCTCGCCTCGCGCTCGCCCTCCTTCTAACCTCCCCACTGGGACCAGACCGCGGCCACGGCCTGACTGCCAGACCCGCCCCCTTGAAGGCCCGCATGCGTTGCTATGGACAGACTGCGCCATTGATACCATACCATGGCCATGGTCAGACTGTGCCTGTGTCGGACATGCGGAGGGCGATTGGAAAGCGCGACATAATTGAGAAGAGAGATGTCTAGTAACTGTGAATTCCATACATGTAGAATGCCCATAGACATCAGTAAGTGTGAAAATTGACATGTCATCGGCACAATATGTGCAGGTTGCTCCATTTGGCTCTAACTTTTCTTGCAAGAGCTCGGATTTAACGTCAAAAGTGGTGCGGGAGATGGCGTCAACAGACAGCGACAACATGCAAAGCAGTCTACAATCACAGAATCCGGCCGCATATTTACTCTCTATCAACAAAATTGCAGTCAAAAATTACGAATTACCATCCCCTCTGGGAGAGTACGACGTACGTATTGCAATAAAGGCCGTCGGCATTTGTGCCTCAGACGTTCACTACCTTCGAAGAGGTCGTATTGCCGACTTTATTGTAAAGGAGCCCATGGTAATAGGCCACGAGAGCGCAGGAGAGGTAGTGGCTGTGGGAAAGAAAGTCACAAACCTTGTTGTAGGTGACCGGGTGGCAATTGAGCCAGGCATCGCTTGCCAAAGGTGCCCGCAGTGCAAAACGGGCGCTTACAATTTATGCCCTGACATGCGATTTTTCGCGACCCCCCCGGTGCACGGCTCCCTCGCCCGCTTCGTTCAGCACCCGGCAAATCTATGCTTTCCTTTGCCTGCCTCCATATCCTACGAGGAGGGCGCCATGTGCGAGCCCTTTGCGGTTGGCGTGTACGCGTGCACCAAAGCCAAGGTACGCCCGGGCATCCGCCTGCTCATCACAGGAGCAGGCCCAATCGGACTGGTGACCCTCTTGGCAGCCCGTGCTTTTGGAGCCTCCGACATCATTATCACCGACGTGGACCGGCGGAGACTCGCCATTGCCGCCGAGATAGCGCCGGGGACACGGACGGTCCTTGTAGAGGGCAAGGCGCCGGCAGAGGTGCTACACATGGTCGGTGGCTGCGGGTGCGTGGATGTGACGATGGACTGCGCAGGGTTCGAGGGGACCGTGGAGCTGGCCTTGGAAGCGACGGCCAATGGCGGCAAGGTCCTCTTGATCGGCATGGGATGCAGCACCCGCAGAATGCACATCCCCTTGCTCCCGGCGGCTATCCGGGAAGTCGACCTGCTGGGGAGCTTCCGTTACCGAAACGTGTACCCGGCGTGTCTGGCCATGATCGCGTCCGGTAAGGTGGATTTGAAGAGGCTCATCACCCACTACAAAGATTTGTCGGGGCCGGGCTCTTTCACAGCCGAATCGGTAACAAGCGGTTTTGCGCTTTCGGAGCAGGGGGGGGAGGTGGTAAAAGTCATGTTCACGCTGTAGGACAGGATTTGATGGGGGCAGAAAAAAATGGTCGAGGCCCTATCTCACGGTATTCCTTAACGTCTAGGTTTTACGCAAAACATCTATAATTTATTTATTTGTGCTCTATGAGTGATTTATGTCTCATCCACCCCAACAAAAGCAAAAATATTCCTGCACACACGCCCGCCCTGCTCCTCCTTGCTCAGGCGCCTTCACTGCATCCCTTCACACAATCTGCAGCTTCCAAAGCCCTTACCGCAGCCACGGCACTCAATTGCAGCACCGGCGCTTGATGAAGTTCTGAGCGTAGGCGTGAGATAATGGTCGCAGGAGGTTCCACACCTCCCGCAGACCTTCTCCCTCCTTGTCCCTCCCTTTCCCATTTCCTTCCTCGCTCCCGCGCATTACGCCCTCCTCTTGGCCCCGCCCTTCACCTGCAGAGAGCACCGAGACTTTATCCGTCACGGAGGACGAAAAGCGCCACATGGCCGACCGAAGCAGCTCCTTCACTGCCTCGGCCTCCATCTCCTCATATCCTTCGCTGCCCCCCCCTACCCCCCTGGCTCTCATGGCCGCCAAGCGACGTCGATTCTCCGCCGAGAGCCGAAAACGATACACCTCCTCCACCACCCCGCTCACATGGAAGTCGATCGCCGACCAGGGGATGTCGCCCTCGTCCCGACCCCCGCCCGAGACCGGACGCAGCCGCCACACGGCCGGCCAGTCCTCCAACGGGGGCGCCTCCAGGGATCTCTGGACAAGCGATGCTCCAGCGCGCGGCACAGGTGCACTGGGGGAAGCAGGGGGCAATGGCGCCGCTTGCTCCCCAGCTATGAGCCCGAGCGACGGCAGCCACGCCCGCGGCACCGGCTGTCCCTGCGCGTGCGGCTGCCAGATGAGCCACCGCAACCAGGGCCGGGGGGAGTCCAGGTACTCGGCCAGCTTCCGAGGACCCAGATAGTCGAGCGGCGCCAAGGCCATGGCCCGGCAAGAGACCAGACACGGCGGGTCCTGGTGGAGAGGCGGAGTTGGGGGAGGACGCCAGCCGGGGAGGGGCACGGCCCCGAGACACGGGGGATGCACCAACCTCTCTAGCTCCGGCGCCCGGCCGCCCCCCGCCCCCTCCTGCGCCCCTCCCCGCCCCTTCTTCCATTTTGCCTGCCTCCTCCGGGTCTTGTAGTCCCAAGCGGAGGCGCCAGAGCTTGCCCAGGCTGCGAAGCATGTGGGCGTCGCAGGGCATCCCCCCGTGGTATCGCCGGGCTCTCAGGCACCGCAAGAGCGTCAGGCACTCAGGAGACAGTCCGTCCTCCGCCCCTTCCTCCAGCCCCACCTCGCCCATGTCCGACACAGCATCTAGCACCGGGTGATACTCCGAGGGCGAGAAATCCGTGACCCGGGCCGAGGCCACCTCAAAGACCGCCCGGGCCAGCACCTTGCGCAGAGCCGCGTCCGGCGCGAAGCCTTCTCCTGCCATCATCAGCCAGGTGAAGAGCACCAGGGCGGGCGGATGGCAGGCAGTATCCTCCAGCATGATGATGAGCATGCGCCGGTACAGTTCCAAGGGGGCGCGGTGCAGCAACTGGAGGGCGACCCTCGCTGCTGCCTCTCCCCGGGAGCGTCGGACGTTCTTTTGCAGGGCAGACTTGAGGACGGGTATGGGGACGTTCGGGAGGGGGAGGTGGTGAGATCTGTCGCGTGTCGGTGGGGGAGGATGTATGTTGGTCCGGAGAAGGAGACGAGCCGTCTTGGAGCCTGGGAGCGCTACCTCACGTTCCCACCACTGCTGGGGCTGCCTATCCGGGGGGCCCCGGAAGCGCGCCCCCTCTTTTGGAATGCGAAACGGAGAGGCAGCATGCGGAGCCCATGCCCAATCCAGAGCACCGCTTTCAGTGCACCGTAAGAGCGTGAAGGCCTCTCTTCGAAACTGCGTATGAGCTGCCCGCCGGAGGACGTGA
The DNA here is from genome assembly GCF_000240725.1 of Microchloropsis gaditana. Taxonomy (NCBI): domain Eukaryota; class Eustigmatophyceae; order Eustigmatales; family Monodopsidaceae; genus Microchloropsis; species Microchloropsis gaditana. Next base: position 57,896 of record NW_005803879.1, read on the forward strand.
AAGGCGTTCGCAGCTCCTCTCCCACTTAGGGCTGCTGAATCCGGTATGCGAGCAGCTCCTTCATCTAAGGAAACACCTGGAGAAGGGGTGACGATGCGAGAAGTCAGCCTCGGGGCTGAGGCGCGGAAGGCGCCTTCTCCCGTTGGCGGGGATTGAAAGGGCATCTGGGAGGGCGAGGGCGATACCATCGGCGGCGATGTCGTGAGTTTCGAAGACTCTGCTCCTGCACTGGAAGCAAGTATCCTACAAGCGTGCTTCATGTCCTTATTTTCAAAAATTGTGCCCCCCTGCCCCGCCGCCTCGTCCTCCTCCACCACCACTAGGCGCCGGTTTCGACCCCCGTCCCCGAGAGCCCCCGTGGGACCCCCCTTCCCCTGGCACACGTCGGCGTGGGACTGCATCGTCAACGGAAATCCGTGGCCACATAGTGGGCAGGTGTAAAAAGCAGACCCATCAGCCGCTCGTAATGCCGCAGCGGCGTCAGCTTTAGCCATCGCCTTCGTCGAACACGAGGTCCGGCGCGCAGTGGCCCACGCGAGCAAAGTGGTCTTCTGCATGGAATTTGGCGCCATTCTATCCGCTTGCAGGCTGCCTTTGAGGGATCGTTTTCTCGATGATGACATGGCCTGTGCTTGCTTGGGTTGTGTATCGTTGTATGCCTGAAATCAGCGCAGAGTACTCGATGTTCTCGTTCGCCTACTTGACGTCGCGGTCCGCCCTGCGACTTTTTCAGCGATCCCCCCTTCTGTTGCAATCGATATATTAAGTCACGTGTTGCTAGATGCACAGGCTGCAGGACTGCCAAGCAACAGCTCTATCACTCCGGGAAAAATGCATCCAGGTGCATGTTGTGCTTGTAATTAATGGCCCGAGGATAAGTGGAAGTCTGTCGGCACATTGACCTCCTGGGGTATCTTACACGTCACTTCACTGCCTAGCACCGTGCTTTCAAGCCTCCAATGCTCTCGCCGCTTGTCCTCATTCTTCATCTTCCTACACACTACCTTAGAAGAGTGAGAGAAGGGCCTCCTTTTCACCCTTCGACTTCTGCCTCGCAATCTCACCACACAGTACAACCGGTCGTCGGCCAGGTCAGAGCGCCATGGGGGAAGTGGCAACGCCCTCGACACCGAGACCCTTCCTTGGTGCGTAGTAATGCTCAGCATTTCTTTGCAAATCCTGTCTTTAAGATGTATACTGATGAGTTGTCTCAATAATTTCTACTAGGCACTCTTTCGGGTGATACGTTGCTCACTGTGCTGCAGTTTTTAGATGTCGCAGACGGGACACGCGTGTGTTTAGTCAGCCCTTACCTGAACAAATCTGTATGTGAACACGATGAAGTTCTATTCAAAGCACATGTTTTGAACGAGCAATTAGTCTCGCTACCGACTCCGGTGACCTTGAAACAGAAAGTCCGAGCCGCCCAAACCCTGCAGACGGCTCTGGCCCTGAAGGGAGGGTGGAGGGGCTTGTCTTACGTCACGCGGCATGTCACAGGACGGCCATGCCTCGGCTATTTCCGGCAGATACCTCGCGACTTCAGGAGCGATTTCAGGGGCAAGCTCTTCCGCGTACGCTTGGAGGATACCGAGGTGTCTGACATGGCTTGGGCGCCTGAGGGGCTTCCCCGGGGCAGGGAGGGGCGGGGACTGGTGCTGGAGGAGGTAACATTCTCGTGCACGCATGAGGTGGTGAAGGCCTTACGACTGTATAGAGCTCCTGGGCAAAGCGGGTCTTGCTTGGGAGGAGTTTGCGATGGTGAGCCGTTGGTGAAGTGGACAGCCCGAGTAGAGCCGAAAGGCCGGGGCCGGAGCCGGGAGGATAGAGCCGCGGATACGCAAGTGTGCTTCGAAGTTTTTCACTCGAGGGTAGGGGCGTTGCACCCTCTGGCGCCCTGCCTCTCGTTGTCGGCCTCCGGGGGACAGCTGCGCGAGTTCGAGGACCTGCAGGGTCTGTGGAGAGGCGTGTATGGGAGCCACGGCTGGGAGATTATCCAGGTCCGGCTCCGACGACTGTGGACGGATGGCAGCGCAGGCACCTCCCCAAGCATCGGGGGCCGCGTCATCCTGGAGGGGCTCAAGCTGGTGGGGGACGCCAATGTGCCGGCGAACGAGTGGACCTTCCGAGCCGACGTGACGGCCCCCCCTCTGGACAGGGCGGAGGCGTTGGGGGCGGACACTAGGCCCATATACTCACTAACTACGCGAATGGCTCCACAGTCATGGGCCCTGGCCGAGGAGGCCGGGCGGATCCGAGCCGTTTACCGTGGCAAGGGGCAGGTCAACATGGTGCCGGGCATCTGGGAGCCGCAGGAGGTGGGGGTGGACGTGATGCTACTCAGGCGGGAGGAGGAACGGGGGGCGGGGGGGAATCTGGCTGCTCTGGCACGATGAGGGCTTCTCGTCCAGGCATTGCATCGAGCTGACGCGGTTGATAGAGGGGGAGGAGGCGGGGGAAGGCGAGGGGCGGGCTTTTGTGGAGGGCTTGGAGGCGACGTCGGGGTCAGAGTCCGATTAGGGGAGCGCCGGGGCGGGGCACCGGCCTGAGCCTCTGCAGAGACTCTTTGGAGGGAGGGACGGGTCACGTGCTAAGGGCATGACCAAAGCACTGGATAGGAAGCAACTCAGGCTGTTTTCAATCGTCGAATCGCGGTGAGCCCTCCCGGGCATGCCTAAGTTTGTGTATTTGTGAAAAGTGCCTCGACGACTGAGAAATAAGAAGCAGCGTGACGAATGAATGTGGATGCCGCCTGTCGTTTTTCACTTTTACTTTGTGCTTTCCTCGTCTTTGGCACCTTCTGCATCTGCCAATGCCGCAACTATTTTTTTCGCGCGTTTCCTCCTGACTCGGTTGGTGCTCTCGCCAACCTCAGTCATCCCCTGTGAGTCACGACGGTCACTTCCTTTCTCCCCGCCCTCGCCCCTCCCCTCCTTGTCTTCCTCGCTTTCAAGATCAGATCTCACAGGTCCAGCCTCCCTCTGCAAATACCCTTGTGCCTCTGTAAGAACACGCTGCAGGGCGGAAGACAAGATTTCATTGATTAGGTGGAGAATTGATATGCGTGCTTCCCCACCAGACACGTTTCATATTCCCTGAAGAGAGCGCTCCGACAACAAAAAGAATATCCTTTTTCCCGTCTCTTACTTACCTCTTTGGCGCCACCGTGCAAGGTACTTATGTATGGCAACACTAGTTTTTTGAAAAACGTTTTGTCGATGACATTTTGCGAGTACAAGTGCTTTAAAATCCAGACCTGTCGTTTTGTCTGGAACCGCCACTCCCCTCCTCGATCCTGTGCCCGGACGCAAAAGAATTGTTTTACATGATCTATGATGCGATGGTGCACATAAGCACTTTTTATAGAGTCCAAGATAGCGTGGATGAGATCGGTTACCATTACAGCTGTGTCTCACTGTCACCCACGACGTTGCCAAGCAACGAAACACGGAATTCTTTTTTTCAAACACCGCATTTAACAGCATATCCTTACCCGTAGAGCCCATCGCTGCAGATATTCTCTCGCAGCTAGCGCCCCTTTTTCTAGAAGATGCTTCTGTGTGGTGTATAGGTCGAGGGGAATGGAGCATGATGCGTCTGGTTACAAATGTACAGCTTTACACATTTTTATCGTCATCGCGCGGACTTCTCTTCGTAAAGCTCCCGACCGCCATAATTTTTTTCTCCTAACAAGCACGATTATGCTATACATTCCTAAACCTAATGGCGACGCGATATATCATACCTCTTCCTCAGATGAAATACTCTTTTTTGTCCTCTTTGGAGTGGTGTTGGCAGCCCGTGCTGCGGCTAGCTTACGCTTCTTCTTTCTCTTTCGTTTACCTCCTGAAAGGGCCTTTTCAGTAGCAGCAACAGGATTCAGATTGGTCGAAGGCATCCGCTTCCTAGCGCTAACGTGTATAGATAAGAGTGGGAGGTTTGTTCACCATTACCAGCTTTCTAATAAAGCCCAGCCCACTGGCTTTAAACCTCCACAGTATGAGCATCCAATACAAACACAGGACAAGTAAAAAGATACCAGGGCTCAGTGTACATTGGAACGTGGAAACCCGTCTTTCTATTCAACCATAGGTTCACTCGACAGGATTACCAAACTTCAACCGTGATCGTCACAGGCTCCTCCCCCTCTGACCCCCGCGTGTCCTGCGTGAAAAAAGAGCAGCAGGGCACAAAATCACTAATTGAAAACAACGAGGGTAAAAGGAAGCCCATTTTGGGATAAGTCTCTCTGTCGAATCATCCATAATTCCCTACAAGAGTTTCGATCGGAACTGGCCCATGGTAGAGAGAGAGCCACTCTCACACGATGGCCGGTACGGGCCCGAGATAGAAACGCAAAAAGGACGATGAGGACTCGACTGTGATTACCACATCAAATAATTCACTTTCTTTCACGCACATTGAAATGTTACTTCTGCACAAAATAGTATCGTCCTCCTCGATCGCCTACTCTACCGCCAGGAAATGGACTTTCGGTTCAGCAGCTCGCAAAAAGAAAGGTAGTTAATACATTGTCCCACGTGGGTGTCTATGTTTCTGTTTGAACGCACAGTCTGGCTCGCTATCCACATAAGAGCACATTTCCCTCGCCACCGCCCCCATGGGCTCCTACTCAAGACGATCACATCGCCATGTTGAAAGTGCCGGCGTCGTCCATTAAGGCCATGACATGCGCCATCACTCCCTTCGCCAAGCCTCCGTCCGTCTCCTCATTGATGTGGGACTGACAGTCCTTCACGACCCCGTCTCTCCCGGCCTCGTCGTCATCCGACGTCGCGCCACTCGGCCCCCCGCTTGGTGCCCTCGCCCCGCGCGTGGAATTTGCCGGGCGGCCAGGGAGACGCTTGCCCGGCCCTCCGTCGGGGCGGACGTGGTACCCGCCTTCCAGCACGCTGATCACCTTTCCGGATGTGCCCTCGGCCACGGCCACGAGCTCGCGGGTGATCCAGGCATAGTCCTCCTCAGTCAAGTAGTGGTAGTGGTCCTCCACGTGCCCGTCAAAGCTGTGCGAAGTGCGTTTGTACAAGGGAGAAATGATGAGAGAGCCAATGGAGAGGTCCAGGCACGAGCAACTTGGAGCAAAAGCGCGGAACTCCATGTGGGGTCCTTCGTCTAACGGGGTGTCTGTCGCACTTACCCCGCGGATATGAAGAGCAAGTCGGGCGCGAACGCCTTGAGTTTCGGAAGGAGCATGCTGCTGACCTTCTCCCGAAATTCCACGCTGGCCCGCTGGCAGTACTCCTTCACCTTTCGAGGACCCAGCATTTTGGCCTTCCCTGTGCCCGGCGCCGCCTGAGGGGGCCGGAGGGGCCGGAGCTCCACGTTCACGATGTTCGGGGCTGCCTGGTCGTTGTCCATCTCCCTGCCCGAGCAGGGGTAGAAGTGCGGCCCGTCCACCAGGTTGATGCTCCCGAAGAAGACACTGGCTGCATCCTCCTCCTCGCTCAGCCAGGGCTTGAAGAGCTGGTAGTGCTCGGGCGCCCAGGAGGCGGGCAGGGGCAGAAGGCGGCGACTCGGCTGCAGGGCCCTGACGATGTCCTCTGTGCCGTTCCCATGGTGGATGTCGAAGTCCACGATGGCGACGCGGGCGAAAGGCCCGTGCGGGGCCCGGCCGTAGGCCTGGCGGGCGTAAGCGGCCCCGATGGCCACGTTGTTGAGCAGGCAGAAGCCAGAGGAGGTCATAGAGGGGGCCTTCCAGAAGCAGTGGCTGGGCACGGCGCCGCGCGGACCCGCGTGATGACCTGGGGGCCGCGTGGCGACGAAAACGCGGCGGCGGCCAGCGGCAACTTGGTCCACGGCCTGTATCACGGCGCCGGCGGCGACGCAGGCCACCCGGAAGGAATCGTGGCAGACGCGCGTGTCGCTGTCCAGGAACTGGGAGACTGTCTCCTGCCCTCCATGCCCGCTCGGGGTACCTGCCCGCTCTTTCTTCTCGAACGCCTCCCCTCCTCGATCCGCGCGGCGGAGTCT
>NW_005803879.1:65630-68583 GCF_000240725.1 Microchloropsis gaditana
GTGGGCGTCGCAGGGCATCCCCCCGTGGTATCGCCGGGCTCTCAGGCACCGCAAGAGCGTCAGGCACTCAGGAGACAGTCCGTCCTCCGCCCCTTCCTCCAGCCCCACCTCGCCCATGTCCGACACAGCATCTAGCACCGGGTGATACTCCGAGGGCGAGAAATCCGTGACCCGGGCCGAGGCCACCTCAAAGACCGCCCGGGCCAGCACCTTGCGCAGAGCCGCGTCCGGCGCGAAGCCTTCTCCTGCCATCATCAGCCAGGTGAAGAGCACCAGGGCGGGCGGATGGCAGGCAGTATCCTCCAGCATGATGATGAGCATGCGCCGGTACAGTTCCAAGGGGGCGCGGTGCAGCAACTGGAGGGCGACCCTCGCTGCTGCCTCTCCCCGGGAGCGTCGGACGTTCTTTTGCAGGGCAGACTTGAGGACGGGTATGGGGACGTTCGGGAGGGGGAGGTGGTGAGATCTGTCGCGTGTCGGTGGGGGAGGATGTATGTTGGTCCGGAGAAGGAGACGAGCCGTCTTGGAGCCTGGGAGCGCTACCTCACGTTCCCACCACTGCTGGGGCTGCCTATCCGGGGGGCCCCGGAAGCGCGCCCCCTCTTTTGGAATGCGAAACGGAGAGGCAGCATGCGGAGCCCATGCCCAATCCAGAGCACCGCTTTCAGTGCACCGTAAGAGCGTGAAGGCCTCTCTTCGAAACTGCGTATGAGCTGCCCGCCGGAGGACGTGAAAGGCGTTCGCAGCTCCTCTCCCACTTAGGGCTGCTGAATCCGGTATGCGAGCAGCTCCTTCATCTAAGGAAACACCTGGAGAAGGGGTGACGATGCGAGAAGTCAGCCTCGGGGCTGAGGCGCGGAAGGCGCCTTCTCCCGTTGGCGGGGATTGAAAGGGCATCTGGGAGGGCGAGGGCGATACCATCGGCGGCGATGTCGTGAGTTTCGAAGACTCTGCTCCTGCACTGGAAGCAAGTATCCTACAAGCGTGCTTCATGTCCTTATTTTCAAAAATTGTGCCCCCCTGCCCCGCCGCCTCGTCCTCCTCCACCACCACTAGGCGCCGGTTTCGACCCCCGTCCCCGAGAGCCCCCGTGGGACCCCCCTTCCCCTGGCACACGTCGGCGTGGGACTGCATCGTCAACGGAAATCCGTGGCCACATAGTGGGCAGGTGTAAAAAGCAGACCCATCAGCCGCTCGTAATGCCGCAGCGGCGTCAGCTTTAGCCATCGCCTTCGTCGAACACGAGGTCCGGCGCGCAGTGGCCCACGCGAGCAAAGTGGTCTTCTGCATGGAATTTGGCGCCATTCTATCCGCTTGCAGGCTGCCTTTGAGGGATCGTTTTCTCGATGATGACATGGCCTGTGCTTGCTTGGGTTGTGTATCGTTGTATGCCTGAAATCAGCGCAGAGTACTCGATGTTCTCGTTCGCCTACTTGACGTCGCGGTCCGCCCTGCGACTTTTTCAGCGATCCCCCCTTCTGTTGCAATCGATATATTAAGTCACGTGTTGCTAGATGCACAGGCTGCAGGACTGCCAAGCAACAGCTCTATCACTCCGGGAAAAATGCATCCAGGTGCATGTTGTGCTTGTAATTAATGGCCCGAGGATAAGTGGAAGTCTGTCGGCACATTGACCTCCTGGGGTATCTTACACGTCACTTCACTGCCTAGCACCGTGCTTTCAAGCCTCCAATGCTCTCGCCGCTTGTCCTCATTCTTCATCTTCCTACACACTACCTTAGAAGAGTGAGAGAAGGGCCTCCTTTTCACCCTTCGACTTCTGCCTCGCAATCTCACCACACAGTACAACCGGTCGTCGGCCAGGTCAGAGCGCCATGGGGGAAGTGGCAACGCCCTCGACACCGAGACCCTTCCTTGGTGCGTAGTAATGCTCAGCATTTCTTTGCAAATCCTGTCTTTAAGATGTATACTGATGAGTTGTCTCAATAATTTCTACTAGGCACTCTTTCGGGTGATACGTTGCTCACTGTGCTGCAGTTTTTAGATGTCGCAGACGGGACACGCGTGTGTTTAGTCAGCCCTTACCTGAACAAATCTGTATGTGAACACGATGAAGTTCTATTCAAAGCACATGTTTTGAACGAGCAATTAGTCTCGCTACCGACTCCGGTGACCTTGAAACAGAAAGTCCGAGCCGCCCAAACCCTGCAGACGGCTCTGGCCCTGAAGGGAGGGTGGAGGGGCTTGTCTTACGTCACGCGGCATGTCACAGGACGGCCATGCCTCGGCTATTTCCGGCAGATACCTCGCGACTTCAGGAGCGATTTCAGGGGCAAGCTCTTCCGCGTACGCTTGGAGGATACCGAGGTGTCTGACATGGCTTGGGCGCCTGAGGGGCTTCCCCGGGGCAGGGAGGGGCGGGGACTGGTGCTGGAGGAGGTAACATTCTCGTGCACGCATGAGGTGGTGAAGGCCTTACGACTGTATAGAGCTCCTGGGCAAAGCGGGTCTTGCTTGGGAGGAGTTTGCGATGGTGAGCCGTTGGTGAAGTGGACAGCCCGAGTAGAGCCGAAAGGCCGGGGCCGGAGCCGGGAGGATAGAGCCGCGGATACGCAAGTGTGCTTCGAAGTTTTTCACTCGAGGGTAGGGGCGTTGCACCCTCTGGCGCCCTGCCTCTCGTTGTCGGCCTCCGGGGGACAGCTGCGCGAGTTCGAGGACCTGCAGGGTCTGTGGAGAGGCGTGTATGGGAGCCACGGCTGGGAGATTATCCAGGTCCGGCTCCGACGACTGTGGACGGATGGCAGCGCAGGCACCTCCCCAAGCATCGGGGGCCGCGTCATCCTGGAGGGGCTCAAGCTGGTGGGGGACGCCAATGTGCCGGCGAACGAGTGGACCTTCCGAGCCGACGTGACGGCCCCCCCTCTGGACAGGGCGGAGGCGTTGGGGGCGGACACTAGGCCCATATACTCACTAACTACGCGAATGGCTCCAC
>NW_005803879.1:70457-73655 GCF_000240725.1 Microchloropsis gaditana
GTATAGAGACCCTGCCACCACCGGCGCCTGCAGCATACGCAGGTACCTCTCCTCGTCGCAGCGTTGCCCCGGGGAGCTTAGCGCCGGGTGCTGTTGCGGGTGGGGCCCTGTCTGCTGCCGGCGCGAGACGGGGAGCATTCCCATCTTCTGGACTCGATGAATGCTGAAGCTGCTGGTTTTGTCGGTGAGATTACTACCGCGTGGGGAGGTGCCGACGATCTCGGAGGCCTCGATGACCAGCAGGTATGCCCCCCCCAGGAGGTAGACAAGGCCGAGGATGCCCTGGATCTCTCGCTCCTCCTCGCTCCCGACGATGTCTCCGTCCCGCACGGCCGTCTGGAAATCCTTCACTTCCACAGTCACGCTGTCGCTCCCAGCGCCTCGAGTGTCGGGGGGAGGGGAGACAGGATCGCCGTCTGCCTGGGGCCACCGGGGTCCAGTGCGGGGGGTGGACGGGGGGGCCCTCAGCACCAGGACAGGGTCCAGCCCCTGTTGCGTTTTCTGTCATGCAGATGGTAATGTTTGAATATCAAAGTGTGTCGAGGATGTGCTTTACTCCGCGAAAGTGCGACACATGGGTGCACAGCGCCTTCGTGCAGGCAGCACCTTCCATGCGCTTAGGGTGCGTGGCGAAAAAGCTTACCGGAGAGTGAGGACCGCACGGCGCCCGAATAACCAAATAGTCTGGCTTCACGGTGAGATAAAGGAGGGATGAATGCTTGCGCGTTGTGATCGGGCCTTTTGGAGAGGACAACAAGGATGATGCCGGAGAGGAAGAGGGAGGGGGGGGCGTGAGGATGGTCTTGCCCCACATCATGCCACCATTTAGCGGCATTTTGGTCCTCTTCTTCGTCCGGACGCCCACCACACCACCTCCCGGCATTGGCCTCTGGGCTGTAACCGCCACGGATGGCTTGCGCTGCAATTGTGTGCGTGCGTGAGAAAGGCAGGTGAGGAGGACATGGAAACAGGGGGAAAGAATTACTGATCGCTGAGGGCGAGGAAAGACAGCCCTCAATGCACACCACGGTGGAAGAGGGCCCAAAAACACGGCCTCGGCGATACCTTCACGCCAAGGTGCCCCCTCTTCTACGGGGTCAAAGTAGTATCGAAGATGCATTCTCCTTGGCCTGAGGCGGGGCGGCGTAGGGTTTGGAGGCGGGGCAAAGATTCCTGGTGCCGGAGCCTCCTCGCCTCGCGCTCGCCCTCCTTCTAACCTCCCCACTGGGACCAGACCGCGGCCACGGCCTGACTGCCAGACCCGCCCCCTTGAAGGCCCGCATGCGTTGCTATGGACAGACTGCGCCATTGATACCATACCATGGCCATGGTCAGACTGTGCCTGTGTCGGACATGCGGAGGGCGATTGGAAAGCGCGACATAATTGAGAAGAGAGATGTCTAGTAACTGTGAATTCCATACATGTAGAATGCCCATAGACATCAGTAAGTGTGAAAATTGACATGTCATCGGCACAATATGTGCAGGTTGCTCCATTTGGCTCTAACTTTTCTTGCAAGAGCTCGGATTTAACGTCAAAAGTGGTGCGGGAGATGGCGTCAACAGACAGCGACAACATGCAAAGCAGTCTACAATCACAGAATCCGGCCGCATATTTACTCTCTATCAACAAAATTGCAGTCAAAAATTACGAATTACCATCCCCTCTGGGAGAGTACGACGTACGTATTGCAATAAAGGCCGTCGGCATTTGTGCCTCAGACGTTCACTACCTTCGAAGAGGTCGTATTGCCGACTTTATTGTAAAGGAGCCCATGGTAATAGGCCACGAGAGCGCAGGAGAGGTAGTGGCTGTGGGAAAGAAAGTCACAAACCTTGTTGTAGGTGACCGGGTGGCAATTGAGCCAGGCATCGCTTGCCAAAGGTGCCCGCAGTGCAAAACGGGCGCTTACAATTTATGCCCTGACATGCGATTTTTCGCGACCCCCCCGGTGCACGGCTCCCTCGCCCGCTTCGTTCAGCACCCGGCAAATCTATGCTTTCCTTTGCCTGCCTCCATATCCTACGAGGAGGGCGCCATGTGCGAGCCCTTTGCGGTTGGCGTGTACGCGTGCACCAAAGCCAAGGTACGCCCGGGCATCCGCCTGCTCATCACAGGAGCAGGCCCAATCGGACTGGTGACCCTCTTGGCAGCCCGTGCTTTTGGAGCCTCCGACATCATTATCACCGACGTGGACCGGCGGAGACTCGCCATTGCCGCCGAGATAGCGCCGGGGACACGGACGGTCCTTGTAGAGGGCAAGGCGCCGGCAGAGGTGCTACACATGGTCGGTGGCTGCGGGTGCGTGGATGTGACGATGGACTGCGCAGGGTTCGAGGGGACCGTGGAGCTGGCCTTGGAAGCGACGGCCAATGGCGGCAAGGTCCTCTTGATCGGCATGGGATGCAGCACCCGCAGAATGCACATCCCCTTGCTCCCGGCGGCTATCCGGGAAGTCGACCTGCTGGGGAGCTTCCGTTACCGAAACGTGTACCCGGCGTGTCTGGCCATGATCGCGTCCGGTAAGGTGGATTTGAAGAGGCTCATCACCCACTACAAAGATTTGTCGGGGCCGGGCTCTTTCACAGCCGAATCGGTAACAAGCGGTTTTGCGCTTTCGGAGCAGGGGGGGGAGGTGGTAAAAGTCATGTTCACGCTGTAGGACAGGATTTGATGGGGGCAGAAAAAAATGGTCGAGGCCCTATCTCACGGTATTCCTTAACGTCTAGGTTTTACGCAAAACATCTATAATTTATTTATTTGTGCTCTATGAGTGATTTATGTCTCATCCACCCCAACAAAAGCAAAAATATTCCTGCACACACGCCCGCCCTGCTCCTCCTTGCTCAGGCGCCTTCACTGCATCCCTTCACACAATCTGCAGCTTCCAAAGCCCTTACCGCAGCCACGGCACTCAATTGCAGCACCGGCGCTTGATGAAGTTCTGAGCGTAGGCGTGAGATAATGGTCGCAGGAGGTTCCACACCTCCCGCAGACCTTCTCCCTCCTTGTCCCTCCCTTTCCCATTTCCTTCCTCGCTCCCGCGCATTACGCCCTCCTCTTGGCCCCGCCCTTCACCTGCAGAGAGCACCGAGACTTTATCCGTCACGGAGGACGAAAAGCGCCACATGGCCGACCGAAGCAGCTCCTTCACTGCCTCGGCCTCCATCTCCTCATATCCTTCGCTGCCCCCCCCT
>NW_005803878.1:0-621 GCF_000240725.1 Microchloropsis gaditana
TCCAGTCCCTGCGGGCATTGGGGTTTGCCTACCGCTTTTGGATCGACGCCACGTAACTCACCTCCCTCTTTTCCCCTCTCCTTCCCCATGCCTTCCTTCCTTCTCTCCTTCCCTTTCTAACCCTCTCACCTTCCTTCTGTCTACGTACCCTCTGTCTCCTTCTTTTCTTTTCCATCCCCCGTCCTTCCCTTCCCTCCTCTTCTTTCTCCTGCCCGAAGCAAACAAGGGGGCCTGGACAGCACGAGCATATCGGAGGTTTTGGTCGAGGCGGGAAGTGGAGGTGGCTATGATTGGCTGGAGGCAGCAGAGGGTAAGGGGGAAGGGAAGGGAAGGGAAGGAGGGAGGAGGGAAAGGGGAGCGGAAGGGAGGAAGGGGGGAAACGTTTTTCCAAGGTCCTTTTTTCGACAAATGATCCTATCGTATCCGGATTAATCATTGGCATAGGAAAAGAGGAGGGCGTGCCGGAGGGAGAAGGGGAGGAAGAAGAAGGGGTAGGGGAGGAGGAAGGGGGTAGAGGAGGAAGTTGGCTGGCGCTTCCCATGCGCTGGAAGGGGTTTGCGGTCGGTGTCTTCTTCATGCGTCTGACAGGTGCGAATGGGAAGGGAGGGAGGGGGGAAGGAA
>NW_005803878.1:3878-8598 GCF_000240725.1 Microchloropsis gaditana
AAAGACGTTGGGACGGAGCTTTTCCCCCTCCCATCATTAGGTGTGGAGGGGGAAAGATGTTGGGACGGAGCTTTTTCCCTTCCCATCATGTTCCCCTTTCATGGGCCCGCCCATCAAAAACGTCTTCCTAAGCCTCTGTCTTCCTTCCCCTTCCTTGTCGTGCAGCCATAAGCCTCTGCCTTCCTTCCCCTTCCTTGTCGTGCAGCCATAAGCCTCTGTCTTCCTTCCCCTTCCTTGTCGTGCAGCCATAAGCCTCTGTCTTCCTTCCCCTTCCCGTCCGCTTACCGGCTGCTTCCCTCGCACTTACCTAAGTCCAGACCGTCGAGCCTCTTCAGCTCCCTGAACAAAGCTGCCGTGACAGAGACGTAGCCGGGCCTCGCACAGACAGGATTGCCCTGCACGAAAGCAGGGAAGGAAGGAAGGGAGGAGGAAGGGGAGGAGGAAGGAAGGGAGGAGGAGGGGGAAGAGGGGCGCCAGGCTTGGAGAAGGAGGGCGGTCAGCAGAGGACAGACGTTGGCAGGGAGGAAGGGTGGCAGGTGGTGGGAGAGGAGGTTGTCTCGCAGGTCGAGCGTGCGCAAGGCTGCGGGGGGAAAGAGGGGAAATACCAGTTCAGTCGCGGGGGCAACGCGTCTGATGGAGCGAATTGTGAAAAGAAGTAACAGCATTCTCCCCCAGTCTTTCCTCCCCTTCCCTTGGAAGGCTTGTTCACCCACCGGGCAACAGGCACGATCCGTACTGACCCCAGCCCTCTAGGTCTTCGATACGGTTGAAAGGAACCAATAGTATTTGGAGAGAGGGGAGGTAAGGGAAAGTAGTGTCCAATGCCGTAATTTGGTTGCATGAAAGGTCGAGATGGGCGAGGCTCGGCATGGGGGAGGTGGATAAGGTGGAGGAAGAGGAGAAGGAAGACGAGGACAGAGAGAACGAGTGCAGATGATTCGATGAGAGATTGAGGGACACGAGATTAAGTAGCGGAGGAGTGCGTGCAACGCTGCGAAGTTGATTTGCGTGGAGATTGACCGTCCTGGAGTACGTTGGGGTGGTAAAATAGCGAGTGAGACTGTGGTTCTGATTGCTGCCATTTTTGTAGGAGTGAGGAAAAAGATGAAAATCAAACGCTCTGGCTGGGCGGATTTTGATGGAGGCATGGGAAGGGAGGTGCACGCAAAGCCCCAGATTCTGATTACTCCTCGTACGAGCTCTATATGCCACTCGATAGCTATAGGAAATGAACATATTATGCTGTGTGCATTTTATTAGTCTGAAGCAACCGCCGAAAATTCCGTGAATTCATATATATTTTGTTGCCTCTCCATACCTGAGCCTCCCCAAAATCGCTGCTCTTTCTTCCTTGGTCTTACGGATGGAGGCAGAATACACTGTAGCAAGTGCATTGTTGATATCGGTGCAGCCCTCATGTACCAAAACCAAGCTGGTTGTGGTGGACGAGGTCATTAAAATTGGCAAGCAGGGTAGCGGTGAAAAGACGGAGCGTAAGGAAAGGGTGGGAGGTCTGATTCCGTGTCGAGTGCTGCTTTCCTAATGGCGCATTTTGAATTTCTGCAGTGCAGAAAATGTCATCTCATAAAGCCACCTGAGAGAAAAAATGTTTTTAAGCCACATAATTCATGGAACGAAAAGAAATGCGTGGGGGAAATGTTGGAGTACGGCAGCTTTCACCTTTCGGGCACGTTTTTCGTGGCACTCTCTGTTGTCTTGGCGATTCGCGTGCGATGACATTGGTAAGTGACAAAACCAGGTGTCGTACATCCGTCCCATCGGTGGTGCCGTGAAACATGGCTGCGTGAGCGCACAGAAAGACCCCTTTTGAGCTTTAAGCTTTTCATGTCCAGCGAAACGAAGGGATATATGAGTTTTTGGCCAGAGCACGCGCGTCGACATTCCAGGCCCATACAACGTCCACCACTGTCACAAGTATTACGTCTGTGCCCGTGTGCTTCGCGTAAAAATCTCGGGCATCACACCGTCTGGACACCAGAGGTGTAGAAAAGGGCTTGGATTGTTCTGTGAAAGGTATCATGGAGCCTTCGACTGTATTTACTCGTCCTTTATTCAAATGCAGAACCACCCCCAGACAGGAAACTTTGGTATCGGTAGAATGTACTCCGGATACGAACAGCGCCGCGGTATTCCTTCGCTTTTTACCCTGCTGACATTCGCCTCTTGCATCTGCATTGCTATACCTGTCAATGGGCAACCTTTTCAGCCGTCCTCCCTCGCAAGTGCCGAGGGCCTGCGTGAGGCTATTGCAGTGGCGGGATTTTTCCAGGGGGGCAAATCCCACAATAAGGTCCGTCAATCGGTTTTTGAGTAGTGCATTGACTAGACTTTCGTGTAAGTGTGCAAACTAAATGCTAGGATATTTCTTTTGTGCAAGTGCGTTATCTATGGGGTGTGTGTAGACTCCTTTCAAACACTTGTCCACACATTAGAAGCATCGGTACTCTTCGTACAATTGCTGCACTATCTGACGCAAATATATCCCCAGGGCAACGCAATGGAAGGACAGAAAATTGATGTCATTGAAAGGGCAATTGAGCCCGAATCAGGAGTAAGGACAGCGGTGAAGGCGTCTGCAATCTCAGCGGACGCACAGAGCGTATCTCCCACCATAGCACCGACCCCGCCTCCCTCCTCCAACACCACTGCCACCCCAACCACTGCCCCGACCACCTCACCAACTTCAAAACCTTCTAATGTCCCCACTGCCCCGCCCACCCTGGCTCCATCCATTGCACCTTCCCCCTCCCCACCTCCGACGCCCGCGCCGACGGCGAGCAACGGGGACGGCAGCCTACCCACGGGGTTAAGTGGAGGACAGAAATTTGGAGTTTTCTTGAGTGTTGTCATTATATTGAGCGCGTTGGGGTATATTGGGAGGTATTATTACGAGAATTACCATCAAAGGCGTCGTCCCACCCGGGGAGAGGGTGGACGACGCCCGTTGCTGCAAGAGGAGTGGTTGTAAATACGGGCACAAGGCGAGGTCAGGGTAGAAGGAACAGCACACATGTACAAATTGTTCTTACTTTGTGAAGTCAGTCGAGTGGCATTAATGTCCTTATAATATAATCGAGATAATTTAATTTCTTGTATGAGTAACGCGTACGCTTCTATATTCAATTAACGGCAAGCAAAAATCAATCGCCGACGCCTCTGTTTCTTTAATTGGCGTGTCCATTAAATGAAGTGTGTCAAGACGACTTTCTCAATATACAATTTGAGACACGGAGCAACGGTGCCTACAACGGTGCCTACACGGCAATCCTTTGTTTGGTGGCGTGGATGCATACGGGGAAAAAATTGAGGATGCAGCGCGTGTGGTCGCTCCATCGCCCTTGCCGTTGCCGCAAACCGCTTCTTACAAAATGAGGTTACGATTTGTAGCATCAAATTTTTTGAATAGCTGTGTAATGCCACGGATAATGCTGGGTCTACTCTTTGTATGTCTCGAATCTTTGGGTCCTTGAAAATGTTCAAGGATCAATCCTTACCTGGCTCCTCTTCACACAGGCAGAACAGAGATTTTACCGCCTCGGTATGTCGGGGTAGCTGCATCAATAGAGACAAAAACTGTAGGAGAACTGTGCCGTCCTATACAAGCGTTACCATGGAATGCCGCTATAACTATGAGTGGAAGTTTTGCCACAGATTCCGACACACCAAGGCACGCATACGCGCGCCTTCCAACCTCCTGGTCTACGCGATGATGCTAATTCTGCCTTGCATTCAAGCCTATTTTTTGCCCGCTCCCGGCACATCAACCTCAAGTTTACTGCCACAACAAATAATAAGTTCCACACAAATGTACGCGTGGGCGCAAACCTTCATCGTGTGCGGCTTTCTCATTTGTTTGATTACAAAAACTTTCTATTCCAGCTCCCTTCGTTACTGTGATATGTCCTTTTGTGCGAATATCTAGAAGATTTTTTGCTGTCGAAAACGAAGTGTATCATTGAGTACGTAAGTACGTTGTCATATCCCGAATGACGTTCTTTATAATTTTTCGTACACCCTTTTCACCTCTGTCCCTTTCGTTCCTCTCCTTACCATTCTCTCCATGCATGGGACTTCCCCTTCGTCCTTTTTGCCCTCCCCAATCCATCTGCCCACTCCTTCTTTCCACCCTTTAGAACATCTCCTTGCTTCCTTAGCACGCACTGGAGTACGGCGCACGGCTCATTAGGCGGGAGGCCTCACCTCCTCCTATTGGGCCGACTGAGGCGACCCTCCGCATGTCCCCCAGTCTATGGCAGGGTCGACAGGATCTGGTTCCCTGATCGCGGCAAGGACGACGACACGAGCATTCCTGGTACGAATCTTCAAGATGCATGGCAGAAACAGGCTTCTTTTTGGCGGGGAAAAGACAAGGACCGTCTGGCCCGGGAAGGAGCCGCTGCTGCGGCTGAGACGAAGTTTCCTCCATCGCGCCCTCCCCCCTTCCCTCGGAGTCTCAAGTCGGTGTGTCAGCTGGAGATGGGCCGTCTGAGGGCTTCATTCAAGGAAATGGCAAGAAGGGAAAAGGAGGAGACTGGGAGCAGGGAGGTTCAGGCGTCGGAGCCGGACGAGGGTGGGAAAGCGGAGGGAGGAGGGACAGAACGGAGGGAGGGGAGGACGGAGGGAGGGAAAGAGGGCGAAGGCTCGAGGGAAAATCGACTCACGGGTATGGCTGTTACATTGCACGGGGGCGCCAGTTTGG
>NW_005803878.1:8608-10174 GCF_000240725.1 Microchloropsis gaditana
CTTTCCTCCTCCTCCTCCTTCTCCTCCTCCTCCTCTTCTCCTAACTCCTCCTCCGCCTCTTTCTCCTCCTCCTCCTCCTCCTCCATTCCTTCCCACCCTGTCCCTTGTGCTGCCAAGGACCGAGGGCTCTCTTCCAATGCCCACGTCCCGCCACGACGAAGCAGGGCGGGGAGGAGGCGTGGATGGAGGGACCGATGGAGGGACCGAGGGAAGGGTCAATGAAGGCGCAGAAGAAGGAGAAGAAAGATTGTTCTCAGGAGAAAGGTGTGAAGGGAAGGAGGAAAATGAGAAAGAGGGGGAGGAGGAGGAGGGAGATTTGAGGGAGGAAGAGAGGGCAAAGTCTTGAAAGAGGGAGCTCATGCACGTCATTTTCTCCGCCCAGCACCGGCGCTCCTGGATCCTATAGAGCGACGGGGAAGAGGGGAAGACGGAGGAGAAGGCAGTGAGCAAGGCCGGAGGGAGAGAGAAGAGAGAGATGCGGTGGAGGTGGCGCAGGAAGGAGAGATCTTCCTTGTTCCAGGGTGCTGAGGGTGTCTATCAAACGAATGCGTTGAAATAGGTTCACTCGCCTCCTCCGCCCTGTATTCCCCTTTGGCCCTGTTACCTCTACATTCCTTCTATGCTCTCTCCTTTCCCACGCCCCTCCCTTCCTTTCCCTTCCCTCCGCACCTCTCTTTCTCCACCACAACACATCGCCGCTGCGCTGCCCTGGCGCAGATTTCTGCCCGAGACATCTTTTCTTCCAAAGTGGTCAGCCGGTGGCGTAGGACTGGGGAGAAAGAACAACAAAAGAAGGAGGTGTGAGAAGGGAGAGCAGAGAAGAGAGGAACGGATTCAATAAGGAAAAGATAAAGGCGCGAAGGACTCGGAGGTCAGCAACGCCACTTGAGCGCACCCACCCTCAATCTCTCGCTCCGCCTCCGCCCTTCGTCCCTGTTCGGCCTTTGTTTCCGCATCTTTGGCGGTGACTTCCTCTTCCAAGAGGCTCAGAGCTTGCGACCGGCGTGTGAGCTCGTGGGTGAGAAGGTCAATGGCCCTGGAGGTGAGGGAGGGAGGGAGGAAAAGAGGAGCGATTAAAAGGGCACGATGTAAAGCGCATATAGTCATGCGGAGGAGATCAAGACCGCTGATCGATGGGCTGTACTTTCTTCTCCATCCCTCCGGGGCTATCATGCTTCCTCCCTATCAAACCGCTTCCCTCCCTCGTCCCTCTCTTTCCATTCCCTTCACACGTCGTCCGCCTTTTGCCGCTTCCTGATTCCTCCTGAGACCTTTCGTCTTCTCCATCTTCGTGTCTCTCTCAAGGGTACACTTTTGGGCTTATACTCTCGAATTCCCCCTGCTCCCTTACCCGTCCTTCTCCTCTCGTGCCTTCATTTCGGACTCGGCTCGCCGTCGCTCAAACACAGCGGCCTGTGCGGTCAACTCGTCTTGCAGGAAGCTGGGTTGTAAGCATGTCAAGGAAAAGAAGGGTGGGGCGAAGGGAGAAATGTCAGAGAAGTATGATCTAAACGAGATGCCCCGCGGGAAAGGACCCGGCTAGATATTGACCAGGAATGCAGACGT
>NW_005803878.1:10184-12720 GCF_000240725.1 Microchloropsis gaditana
TCTCAAGGAGATTGGTAAATCGTGCTTGCCCTTCCTACCCTCGCTCAATCCGTCCTCCCGTCTGCCCCTCATGTTTACCTCTTCTCGTAGTCTTTCGATGTCGCGTGTCATCCCGGCTTTTTCTTTCTTGTGACACTGCTGTTCCTTCTCAGAAGCGTCCCTTTTTTGTTTTTCTGCCTGCTCGAGGGCTGGGAAGAGGGCGGGAGAGATGGAAAGGATGGAGAATGAAAGGAGGGGAAGCAGAAGTCGACAGAGGAAAATATGAGATGACCCTGGTTCGCTATTACGTCGCTATTAGTACATGCAGATACGCTATTTCTCTTTAGATCTTCTCATTTGTGTTCCATCACTCACTTTCCTTCTTCTCACCTGCTATTGCCTTTTTCTGATCGTCCAACATCGCCTTTTTCGCCTCTAATTCTGACTTTGCCTGTGCTAGATTAGTTTCTAAGCACTTATGGCGGGAGGGGTGAGAGAGAGAGGGAAGGGTAGAAGTGGGGGGGGGAGTAAGACGAGAAATCCGAGCTTGAAGGGAAAACTGGCACGTAGACGAATGTTGGTTGGGGGGGGATGAGAGGGAAGGAGAGCAAAGACGGGTCCGCAAGAGGGAGGTCGGGACGGAGAGCAAGGGCTTTCGGGGTCCTGTAGCGTGCAACCTACCGCTTTCTTCTCGGAAAGGGCAGAGAAGATCGCTTCGTCCCTTTTGGCGTGCGTTTTGTATGAAGCTAGCAGGCGCGACGTGGCAGAGAGCGTCTCCCGTACTTACCGGAGGAAGCAAGATAGGGAAAGAGAAAAAGAGCAGAGAGTGCGTGACAATATCTTTATGACATGAAATATTCGAAAAAGCAAGCACTTTCCCAAGATGAATGCGGGCTGGAATCAGAGGGGAAATGGAGGGAGAACAAGAAGGGACATGGAATGGAAGCTTGAAGGGGAGACAAAGTACGTGCATCGTAGGTAAACGCCCTCCCTTCCTCACAAAAATTCCTCCTTGACGTACGTGTGGCTGTTTCTCTCTCCCTCTCCTTCCCCTCCCGCTCCCTAGCCTCCTGCGCCAGCAGCAGCGCCTGTCACACCGACGGGAATCAGATGGTGGTGGTCCCCCTTCTCTTTTCCCGTGACTTCAATACCTGCCCCATTTCCAAGCCCCTGTAGTCGCTGTACCTTTTCATATTTCTTCACACTTGCGTGGTAATTTTGGGCGGCCTCATTTGCCTCCTCGGCTAACTTTTTCCGCCTCAGCTCTACTGAGGTTGTCATTGCCTGAAAGAAGGCAGATGATCATGAAAGATCAGTCGCAGAGACGAAGCAGGGGGAGCAATGGGAAAAAGAAAGGGAGGAACGAGAGGAGGAAAAGGACACTACCTGAAGCTCAGCCTGTGCGTTCTCCTTTGTCACCCGCACTGTTTCATAGGCGTCACTCAATTTATCCTCATGCTGCGTGCAAACCGGGTCGATTTAGAAATGAGGAAGGAATACGGAAAAGAAAAAGGGCAAGCAGACAAAGGGGTCTCACCTCTCCTTGAAGCCGTCGAAGCGCCTCTACCGCTCCTTCGAAAGACGAGGACTTGGCTTGGACCACCCTTAACTTTGAGGCATTTTAAATTTGCGACCGATTTTAGAGTTTTCTTGGCGGAATATCCATTCTTATCTTCCACACCGGCCTCCAATTGTTTGGTTGTTTATACTCCCTCTCCTCCTCCCGGCCTTCACTATCCCGCTCCTACCTCATGATGCCCTGCATCCCCCAACCTCCCTCCCTCCCTCCCTCACCTCTTCCTCCTTTTCTTTTAGCAACGCCTGCAAATGTTTCTGGTCGGCCGCATGACGTTTGTGCACATCGTGAAGCATCAAAGCGGTTTCGGACTGCTGCCGCTCCAGCATGGCTGGGTCGATAGGGAAAGGGAAGAAGGGAGGGAAAGATTCAGTCACATCCTTCGAGATAAGGAGAGTGCTTATGGGGAACGCTTGAACGGGCTACACAGCCGAGAGAAAAATACGACACGGTGAAGGGAAAGAGAGCAATGTTCAGTGAGGGCTGCCCCCTTCTCCGAGCCATTTCTCCCAACCGATGCGTCCACCAACCGCGCGCAGAAGCATCCCTGAGTATGAAACTACTACACGAATTCAAGCACATCTACCTTTTCCCCTCCCCATTACCCTGTTTCCTTCACTCCCCACCCACCCTCCATGTGGGCTTCGCATCGCCACAGGGTCCACGCGCGTGTCAAAGTCCGGGTATTTCTCCGCTCGAAAAGGGCGCAAAGTCGAGTCAGCAAGAGGGCAAGGGAAGGAAGGAGGGAAGGGGGGGGGGATAGAGTCTGCACCGCTTCGTCGTGGGTGTGATGGAAAGTGAGGCGGCAGGGAGGGGAGGGAGAAGTCAGGGAGGGCTTCGGCTCCTCAATGTACCGTCTCGGAGAGTGGTTGAGGAAGGGGGGGTATGGAGGAGAGGAGGCACAGGGAAGAGGACAACGTCTGATATCTCCCGTTTCTCCCTTCTCTTCGGTGCGAGTCCATCGACCGCGCTGCGTCTCGT
>NW_005803878.1:15423-15678 GCF_000240725.1 Microchloropsis gaditana
GCCGTCATCGAAGACAAGATCATGTGCATGCACGGAGGGCTCTCGCCCGAGCTCCACCACCTCTCCCAGGTACCTCCTCCCTCCTGCCCTCCTTCCCTCCCTTCCTCTTTCCCGCCCTCCTTCCCTCCCTCTCCCCCGACTGCGATCATCTGCGCTGTTGACTTTCTCTGTGGTGGTATATCCTGGCTCGTGAGCTACGGGTTGGAAGGGGAGGCCGAAGCACAAGGGAGGGAGGGAAGCAGGGAGGGAGGGAGG
>NW_005803878.1:15688-15961 GCF_000240725.1 Microchloropsis gaditana
ATACATCACAAAATGTGGCTTTGACGATCTAGGTTCCTTTGCCTTCGTTGCATTGAAGGGAAATGCATCTTTCTGGTTTGGGGCTGTTACAAACCACCTGACTCACACATTCTTGGTCAAAAACTTTCCACTCCGCCCACGTCTCTCACCCTCGTGCTTGTCCCCTTCCTTCTCCTTCTCCTCCTCCTCCTCGTCCTCCCTTTCCTCCTCCTCCTCCTCCTCCTTCTCCTCCTCCTCCGTACACAATGAACGCACCTTCACCTTCACCTTTCA
>NW_005803878.1:15971-18439 GCF_000240725.1 Microchloropsis gaditana
GCCCTCAAAATCCGGGTAGCTTTCTCTCAACAGAGGCCGACACGAGCGGATGTGGTGGCTGTGGGGCAAGTGGTTGCTCGCACGACTGAGACGTGGGCGAGGGGCGCGATCAGGAGAGTCAGGTAAAGGCATGAGGGAGGAAGGGAGGGAGGGGCGGGGTATGGCAGGGCTGTTGCGGGGGTCGCAAGGCAAGGGAGGAAGAAACGCGAGGAAGGGAGGGAGGAGAGAGAGAGAGGGAGGGAGGGAGGGAGGACAAGAGGACAAGGTGAAAAAATGCCACCTTATGATGTTCTCGTCCGGCTAAATGCACATTTTACAACCGTTTGCAAGCAGCAAGGAAGTGCAGCAGCACTGGCGAAAGCAGCGACAGCAGCAAGGGGAAGGGCGGGGGAGGAGGGAGGGTAAGGAGGCGCAGCTCCAGGCAAGCGAAGACTGTGCCGGCGGCAAGGCTCTGCCTGGTTTCCTTCCACGTTGGACCTCGCGGTCGATTATAAATATCTTTATCCATGTGACACGCCTGGTAAGGTCCTTGGAAGGGAGAAGAGATGAATGAGGTCCTGGAAAAAGGGGTGGCGTCCGCATTGCAGGGTGAGGAGAAGAGAGGGAGGATTGGGCCTGGAGTGACGTGATCTTTAAAATGTAAAAATGTGGTGAGGTATTGCACGAAAAAGAAGCAACCATCAAATGGGCCGAAGAGATGCCCCCGAGTAAACGCCGAGCGAAAGATTGCTAAAGCGCAGTTTCAAACGCCTGGGGATTTCTTCCAGAAAACGCTACCAACAATTGTTGAACAGCAAATTTTTGCCAGGTTTGAAATCGTGACAGGGACGGAAACGCGATGTTGGTACTAGCCTATACATACCACTTTGGGCACCACCTCATTGGTGCCATGACAATAAATAAACAAATTGCGCACCATTTAGATCCCACATACTTTACAGTGCAAAGGGAAAGCGCATAACCTATCTTTTAACCATATTCAGTCACCCTGCTGTAAATTAAATACATAAATTGACACAAACGGAGTAACTTTCGTCGGGGTTTTTGAGGATGACATTGAACTCTAAGTACGAAATTCTGAATAGATGGCGTTTATGAGCAATAGCATTCACGTACTCACAATGCTTCAATCACCCGCTTGCAAAATGTAATAAGATGTTGGTGTCCAACTGTTGTATACCTAATCACAACTGCTGCGTTGTGGAATCAAACGCCACGCGGAAATAAATTGCGAAGGAAAAATCGTTTAGCGGACAGGCCGCTGCAAAGTCGATCAAACGCTTCTGTTGGGGCCGCAGATATGACTCGACTAGCTCTAGATTTGAAATTGCTTTTTGGAACCACCACGATCTCCCAGGAAAACTCTTTTTGCGTTCAAAGCGCCATAATCGTTTATCGAACCACCCCGATGAAAATGCCCCTCCCTGATACTTTCTGTTCTAGCAACTCCCACAATCTCCACCTTATCCACAGCACCGACGTCAGTCACGCATCTAAAAAGACAGTACCTAAGACAGTGAGGGTACTCTACGTCTCGGGTGGTGGGATGTAAAGGTAGGCTTCTAAAAAACGCCCTCCGCTAAAAAAAGGGCAGTGCAGTCGCTTAACGCCAGCAACTTGTTTTTCCGAGAGGCTGTAGCGATGACGACATTGAACGAGTCGTCGAGGTCGTACACAATGAACGCACCTTCACCTTCACCTTTCATACCCTCACTACGCAGGCGTGGAGGCGATTGGCGTTGCACTGGCCTGGGGAGGAATTGTTGTTGCGCCCTCATCTGTGGTTTTGGCGTCTTTTGTGCGTCCTTGAATCTCGGGAAACTGGGAGAGAGAGATCTTTCCAATCTGGTTTTCCTTTTTTTTCCGCAGCCGCATGTCCCCCCGATGTTGTCCACCATAAAAACCGACACAATCATCAGCAAGACCAGCAGAATAAGTTCTAGAGGCACGGAATCTTCGTCCATTTTCATCGTGTCGTCCGCTTCTTCCTCGCTTCCCACCATGGCGGCTCCTGCCATCCCGCTCCCCCCCTCTCACGTGCCAAATCAATCACATCCTCGCATTGCCGAAGTGGAAGCAGACATCGTTGACAGGCTACTGGGGGAGCTTCTGGCAGTGAAGGACGCCAGGCCTGGTACCGAGGTGAACCTGGCGGAGGACGACATCTTCTGGCTCTGCCGAAAATGCCGCGAGGTACGTGTCGGGAGGGAACGAGAAAGGTCCTCACGATTTCGATTTGTGGGTCAGGAAGGGATGTGCACTCCAGGCTTTCCGAGAAAATCCTCTTTTTTGGCGTTCTGGGGGATTGTTGTCGAGGGAGCAAGGGGGTTTTCGGGATGAGGAAGATGCAGTAAGGCGCGAGGGTATGTGGAAGGGAGGAAGCGCAAAGAGAGGCCGATGGAGGCAATAGAGGAGGGAACGAGTTGGAAAAAGAATTTGAAAGCGGGCAATGAGGGGGAAGGAGAGGG
>NW_005803878.1:20295-24614 GCF_000240725.1 Microchloropsis gaditana
GTGTTTGAATCTTTTGTGGTCGTGAAAGACAGGAGGGGCACGGCGAGCTGAATCTCAAAGATTCTTCCCCCACCAACAAAAGGCATTGTTACATGGTGGCAAACATACAGAACGTGCAATGAGAGAGAAATGGCTGAGTTTTATATTCATCAGGACCAAAACACAGGCGGGAAAGATGGATAGGGATGGGTGCAGCTACTTACTGAAGGTGATATTCCTAAGGAAGATAAAAGATATGGCGGCGAGGAGGGGGCCATGGTATAAGATCATAGTGAGAGGATGGAAAGGGAAGGAGAATGGAGGAAAAGAGCAGAGAAACTGATCAGCTACAACCTCCCTCTCCCAATGTAAAAATAAGAAAGGAGGGTACGCCGCTTATCCCCACCTCCCTCGAGCTCTCTTGCCTCTTCCTCCTATCCCTCCTCCTCGTCTCCACGCCCTTCCCTCCCACCCGCTGCTCGTCCATCCCGCACGCAAATCCCATCCTTCGCGTCGCCTTCTCCTCTCCTTTCGAGTCTACCCTCCGAAACCCTTGGGGTCCTTCCCCTCCATGTACCTCGGCCGTATAGAAAATGTCGGCTGGCAAAATTTCCGTCACAATAGCTTTGTCGTAAAGTCCCGATGCTTCCAACCTACAAGAAAAAGCTTCTGGATAAGACTTTTCAATCTCCACGGGCCTAATGCCTTCCTTCTTCACTCTCTTCTCCTCCCTCTTGCTCTCCTTCCCACCTCGGTCTCGCATCCCTTCCCACACTCACCGAGCCTTACTCTCCTCAGCCGCCCGTTTCTGCGCGTCGGAAGTGTAATAGATGCCTCCCCGGTATTGTGTGCCTGAGGGGGGGAGGGTCCCGTAAGGAGACAAAGGGAGGGGCAAGAGAATGGGGAAATGAGAACGCCGAGGGAACCCTAGACCGTAAAGGTGATCCACTGCTTCTCTCCTTGACGTCCCAGGAGTTCTCTCACGTTGTTCCCTGCCTGTTCTCCACACTCCCTTCCATTCTCACCGAGATCGTTGCCTTGGCCGTTGAGCTGGGTGGGGTCATGACGGTTCCAAAAGACCTGTAGGGCCCAATTTTACATCCCGAAAAACACAAATTTGTCATCGAAAGAAAAACAGATAGGGAATAAATTGCAGCGGGCACAATGAGGGTTCAGTGAATATATAGGAAACGACCGGGCAACAAGTTAATATAGAGTCTCGTGAAGCGAGCTGCGGGTGCACGCTGCAAATAGAAGACGCACAGGGGGGTTGAAACGGAGCACGCCCTGCCCCCTCCCTCCTCCCGCCCTAACCTCCAAGATCTTCTCGAAAGAGACCACTCCCTCATCGAATAGCACCTCCACCGCCTCCACATAGCCCGTGCGCCCGCTGCACACCTCGCTGTACGTCGGCGCCCGCCGTTCCTCCCCCTCCCCTTCATTGCCTCCTTGCGTGTACCCTGCCGCCGTGGCGACCACCCCTGGGAGCCGCTGGAAGGCTAACTCCAGACCCCAGAAGCACCCGGCTGCCAGATGCACCGTCGCAAAGCAGGGGCTGTCCGCGGGCATCAGGTCGTGGAGGAGCAGGGAGAGCGAGAGGGTGCGCCCGGCGAAAGGGTGGTTGCCGTCGAGGCTGAAAAGTCCTTGGGCGGGGTCGTGCCGGGTGACCCGGGCTGTCAAGCCGTTGGTGAGTTTGACCTAAGGGCAGGAAAAGTGCGGGCAGGAGGGCAGACGGAGGGAAGTAAAAGGGGAGGGGGGTGGCGTGAATCCCACCGGGCTCCGCCTCTACGCCCTTCCTTTCCGACCGGATCACACGCTCCTTCTCTTCTTTGATTCGTCCCGCCCGCTGGTGAGTTTTTCCATTAACCGCCCTGTCGGTCTCTATCGAAACGCTGCGGGCATTTCCAGGGCATCATTCATGGCCCGGTACCTCCCCATCCTCGCCCTCGACGCACCTTATCGCCCACTTTCATCCCTGGAGGGGTGTTCTCCGCAGGGATATCAGCGGCCAGCTCCGGATAGTAAGGCCCGTAGGCCTCGTCCGGTGGCACTGACCGTGTTCTTCTTTCTTGGACGTGCATTCCTTCCACGGCGGCATGCACGTAAGGAGGCAGTCCTCCACGACCGAGGCGAAAGCGTACCTGTGACCCTGGGTAAGGGGCGCGATAAATTGTAAGTCCCGCATGAAACCGATGTCATTCATACATGGCTGCATGCTCATTCTCAGACTGCACGATGACTTTAATTCCCCAAGAACGGAAAAAATTAAACCTGAGACACGCCTCTCTTTACTCAGTCCTCAAAGCTCCGGCATTGTTAGTCATGCCCCGAGCGGCCTAAAAAAAAATGTACCCCATGAACGACCATACGTCGATTTCGGCCAGTCATGTACCTGTATCAAAATCAGCCGGCATGGCAGTGCCGTCCTCAAGCATTATAGAAAGGTCGATTGTCGCGACATCTCCGGGAGTGGCCTTGGCAATGCTGAGTCTCGTGGCGAGGGAGAAGGAGCGTGGAGTGGACGGCACAAAGGGGCCGTTTCGAAAAAAGGCAAAGCTGTAAGTTGGAAGCAAAATAATTGCTACAGCCCATCCTGACATCCTGCATGAGGAAACAGTGGAAAACATGCTGGGCAGAATGGAGTGTTATAAGTTAAAGTAAGGCCAGAGAGGAGGAACGGGGAGGTTGACGCTTCGACACAAGAAAAAATGCATTGTGTATGAGCCAGATGCAAACCAGGTGCAATTGAGAAACCAGCGAGGTAGATCTTCTACGTAGTAGGACATGCTTTGGCATTACTTGTTGCGGCACACGACAAACGCCTGTCGATTTACCCAAGGCGGAGACTTGTCACTTAGCCTCGCCCAAAAGCGACGTTCTAGTACTTCAAGGGCCCCTGTTCCTTCTGAGAAGGTTTATGCGCCAAGAATATGTAGATGTGCGGGGGGGAAAACCATGCACAATCCAGACTTTCAAGACATCATTGAATGAGGTCTATTCTTTTTGGACGGAAGGCTTGTAACAATAGCTCAAGAGGCTCAAGCAGTGGATATCACAAGCCATGAGGACCAGAGTGTTCTTTGACATTTCCCCTCCTTCCGCACGATTTTACTACAGAACTTATGCGCTCATTGTCAAGGTAAGGGTCGCTAAGGTAATGAATGATCCTTCTCTGTCTGCAGTGGACGCAGGCTTCGAGTTAAAGCAGCGAGTCGAGAGGGCTGGAACAAGCGAGGAGGGAAGGGGATGGTCGGGCCTTGTGGAAAGCCACCGGGGGAGAAGCAGGGAAGAGGTTCAGACGCAAGGAATGGCCGGAGGGATGGAGGGAATGGAGGGGAGGGAGGAGGGAGAGGAGGATACGGTGGTCATTGACGACGACCAGCGTCCTCTTTCCATCCAGCGCTCGTCCTTGCTGCCAGGCGAACCATCCTCATTAACGCAGAATCCCCTCTGGCCTGGGCCGGATGAAGGCACCACGGACCATGAAGGGGTCCCATGGGGTGGAGAAGAGGAAATCAAGACAGAAGGGGAGGAGGAAGCGACGTGGGATATGCTGGATGACCTCCCTGAAATTCCTCATTTATGCTCCATCCATGCGTCCCAAAGCCATGCATTACCTGCCACGGCACCGACCGAGCCCTTATCTCCGCCCCACCAAGCCCCCTCTACTCTCTCCTCTTCCTCCGGTGGATGGTACGATGTGGTCAAGGAGGTTCAGGACCTTCCGCCCCCTCCTTCCGGCCCCATCACCACCATGTTCTGCTGGATGTACCTGGACGAATGGGGCAACGAATTTGAATATGGGCCACAAGCCCAGCTTCTTTTGGAACGGGAATGGCGGTGCGGGAAAGCCCATGCGCTTCTCCTCGTTCCTCCGCCTGCTCCTCCTTGTCCTTCTCCTCCCGGAGAGTCTCCCCTCCACCGTCATACCCACCGCCCGCACGGCGCCCCCCCCACCGATGAAGGCCCTCCGCGCTCCTACGTGGTGCATTTTGCCAGCCCGCAAGCCAACGGAGTGGAAGAGCATGTGCAAAGCAACCGGTTCACAGGCACCCAACGAAGGGTCCGTCGGATGACGCGGGGTCCTAAACCATCACATGGACTAGGGGCGGTGGTGCGTCGATGGAAAGGCCGGTGGCGGCGAGGGCAGGAGACGCTGGCGACATTGGGTGAGGCAGAGAGGGGAAAGCGCGCAAGGGAGGGTGGTGAGGCAGAGATGGGAGAGCGAGCGAGGGAGGGCAGGGGGGAAGAGGGAGGGTTGGAGGGAGACAGAGGACCCTGGTACAGCCTGCTTGCCTCCCAACTATGTCCCTCCCTCCCTTCCTTTTACTTTCTCAGCG
>NW_005803878.1:24624-27106 GCF_000240725.1 Microchloropsis gaditana
TCCTGGAGTATATCAAAACTCAGACATGGCCATTCGGGCGTCAGCCGATGGTACCTGCCGAGAAACACCGCGGGGGGAAGGAGTGAGTGATGGCGCTCGAGGAGGAATTTACCTCTCTTGCCGTCTGTGCCACCTTTCATCCAAAACCAAGGCCGACACTGATCCCTCCCAGAGACCCCTATCTC
Organism: Microchloropsis gaditana; assembly: GCF_000240725.1. NCBI lineage: Eukaryota > Eustigmatophyceae > Eustigmatales > Monodopsidaceae > Microchloropsis > Microchloropsis gaditana. Next base: position 24,810 of record NW_005803878.1, read on the forward strand.
TATCTCTATCCATTCCTCCCTATCTCCCTGCCCTTTCCCCCTCCCTACTTACATGAGGTAAGCACTCGGGTCATACACTAATTCCTCCCCCTCCTTCAATTCGTGTTCCATGCCCGGGCAATACACTTTGGGGACCGCACTGGTGGCCGCCTCTTCCGTCTCCATGTCATCCTCGCCGAGCGCCCGGCCTGAGAAAGATATTTGATAGAACGAAGGAAGGGGAAGGAAGGAAATAATTAGAGGGCAAAAGGAAGAGGGGCAAGACGAGGGGCGGCGCCAGAGGGAGCGAGAACGAAAAATGAAAAATACCACACCGTGCTAATCTTATCCACCCCCCTTTTCGCCCGCATTCGTCTCTCCCGTTACCCCTAGCCTGACACCTTTCCTACCTGCACGACCTGCTCTGAACGCTTCCAAGTCCATACCCTCCTCCTCGTCCGAATCAAGCTCCACTACCTCCTCCATCTCCTCCTCCTCCTCAAACTCATCTTCGTATGGATCTTCGAACCGTAAATTATCCTTGGTTTCTTTCTTCTCCTCTCCTTCTCTTCCCCGCCCTCCTCCTTGTCCTCCCCTTGCCAACACATCCTCCGTGCTATCCCCACCACGACTGCGCTTTCCCCCCTCTCCTCCTGTTTTTCCAATTTCTCTGCCTCCTTTCTCAGACTGCGTCGTCACCCTTTTGCTGCTTCTGCTAAGTTTGACCATCGATGAACCTGTTTGAAGAAATATACACGGGTAGGACGGAGGGTAGGATACTTTCCCATCACCACCAGTCAACACGAAGACACGAAAATGAAAAAGAGGGGAGAAAAACAAAAGATGAAAAATCCCGCACAGAGACCGCGTACGACGTGGAAAAACAGCCTCAGCCCCGTGGCCGTGCGGCTTCGGATTAACATAAAAGCCAATGGCGTGCTTAGGCTTGAGGACAGAGGGGCATCGCGCCCGCGGGGACCGTTTCCACCACCCTCGATATTCCCGTCAATAGCCACGAGCACAGGCACGTCGCGCTTGCGTCTCACGCGGGCACTCATGCGTACACACCATGTATTTTATATTCAGGACCGGTGCACAGGCGGCATTGGGGCGTGTTGGGCTTGTGGTTGTGCGTGTTGAGTTGATTCCTCCCGGACGCATCTCACTACCATTACCGCTCGTTGCCTGGAGTGAGCTCCCCTGACGCGTACAGCTACTTCGTTTTGCGCCAGAACCACCAGCTATGCTCTCGCTCTTAGCTAGGCGCAGCTCGATGGCGGTGGTGGCGGGCACGGGGAGAAGAAGCATGGCCACGATAGAGGTAAATTTGACAAGCAGCGGGAGAGGAAGGAGGGCGTGGCATGAAATTCATCATCTGGGCGGTACCAACCACACGCCATTCTATGGACGCCGATGCTTGCATGCTTTTTTATTGCTCATCTTTGCACGTTTGTAGATGGCCTTCACTTATCCTGCTCCTGCCCATTTTTGTCAGCACTTGCGCCTTTTTCTTGCGCCGGCACCGGCTCCCCTCTCATTTCATGTGCCCGGCCTGTCCCTCTCCTGTTTCTTGCACTTGGGACCGTTGAAATGTTGAAATCGTCAGTTCCTACTTTCCCGTCTTTTCTTTGTCCCCCTGTGCAGGTACCCGTGCGGGAGGCGATCAATCAGGCCATTGATGAGGAGATGGCGCGCGACCCCAACGTCTTTTGCCTCGGGGAGGAGGTGGCGCAGTATCAGGGAGCCTACAAAGTAAGAGAGGAGAAATCAAAGGATCGCTGGAAGGGGAGGGGGGAAGGAAGGGAATGAGGAAGGGTGAGCCTGCATGCGGCAGAAGGAATGTGTGAGGGGGAGGAAGGGAAGGAGGAGGGGAAGGGAGGGCAAGAGGGAAAAGGACCTGGCGGGCGCGACAGACTGGAAACGTCTCATTCCCTCCCCGGACGCAGATCACCAAGGGGCTGTATCAGAAGTATGGGGACAAGCGGGTCATCGATACTCCCATTACGGAGATGGGGTTTGCGGGGCTCGCCGTCGGTATGTCGGGGCCTCCCTCCCTCCCTCCCTCCCTCCTTCCTTCCTTCCCTCCCTCCCTCCTTCCCTCCCACCTTCCCTCCCTCCTTCCCTCCCTCCCTCGGGCGTGGCCACGTGTCACTATACCACGGTGCTTCCTACCCACATCGCTGCCATGTCCTCCCTCCCTCCTTCCCTCCCTCCCTTAAGGTGCCGCCTACAAGGATCTGCGCCCCGTCGTGGAATTCATGACCTTCAACTTCTCCCTTCAAGCCATCGACCAGGTCGGGAGGGAGGGAAGGAGGGAG
>NW_005803878.1:27981-28729 GCF_000240725.1 Microchloropsis gaditana
AGAGATCAAGGGACAGAGGGAAAGGAGCCGGACGTGGGACCAAGGAGGGGAAGCAGGAGGGTCAGGAATTCCACGTGTATGGCCGTGCGTGCCTGCGAACAGCTGGTAGAAAATAGAGCCAACGTGGAAAAGAAATTTTCACGCGCTTGGAAAACCCAGAGCCACAACGCGCATCTCATGTCTATGTATGTATAGATTCCACCCTCCCTCCCACGCTGGGCTGTCCCAGCCTCTTTTTTCCGAACAATCGCTTGCTGACACCCCCTCTTGCTCTCCTCTCCCGGACCTTCTCGAACCTTCTCGAGGGTCTCCCTTCCATTGTTGCCCCCCCTCTTTCAGCCTCTTTCATCCCCAAAGCAAGATATCGTGTCCCCTCCCTTCCCCACTCTCCCAAACCCTTAGCCCTCCCTCTTTCCCACCTTCCCCCTCCGATCCTCTTTGTCCCTCAGAGGCAACGAGGAAAAATCCCTTCGTGTTTTATCCTCCCTCCCTGTCTACAATCCGATCGCCGGCTTGAAGACGTTAAATCCGTCCGCGGCGGTGGTCATGAGGAGCCCAGGTACCTGCAAAGAGAAGGGGGGGAGGAAAAGGGGATCATAGGCGCTGAGAGAAAGGAGAAAGGAGGAGGCGAACCTCGCCTAACGTTGCGCTGTCGGCCTTTGCCAGTTAATTCGCTCATTTACCTCGCTGAAAGTCGACTCCCCGTGCCTCTCCTCCTTCCCTCCCTCCCTCCCTCCCTCCCTCCCTC
>NW_005803878.1:29844-34723 GCF_000240725.1 Microchloropsis gaditana
CCAGGAGCCTCTTCCATTCCTCCACGCCCCACGCGCTCGAGACCTCGCTGGCTTCCAATCCGTTCACAAACACCGTGGGCGTGACGTGCACGCCTCGGCGCCGGTGATATTTACACGCCCATTTCACAGCTTGGGTCGTGGCTGTGCCTTTGTTCCCACTGCTACCTCCCTGCAAGGCGAGCCGCTCCTCCAAGGCCGGCCGCGGGACTCCCGCCTCCACGCCCAGGGCAATCAGCGCGGCCATCACCTCTTTTCGCGTCATTTCCTCCGTGTTCACGTCGGAGAAGCGCTCCATGGCGTCGAATACCTTGTTGGCGTACGGGTAGAACGCGGACGGCTGCAGGTCCTTCACGGCCAGAGCGGCCTCGTGCATCCAAGCACCCACAGCGTGCCAAGGCTGAATGACGTTGTGAAAGAGAATTTGCACGGCCTTGTCCTTGTAGGCCTCGATGATGCCGCCCTCATAGAGTGTCTTGAAACATCGTCGGGACGGAGGACAATTCAAGTCGAGAAACACCTAGAGGAGTGAAAAAGAAGGAGAAAGCTGAATTCCAACAACGCTTGGGATAAGCACACTTGTTACACACTTGTTTGCATGCTTTAGGGAACGAGGGCAAGACGGATGGGAATCGGAAAAGGGCATGCAAATACCCAAGGGGTAGGTAATTAGCATGCGGAGGAACGGTACTTTGGCGTCCACAAGGAACGAAAATGCTAGCTTCCATCTGCTAATGACAAGACACATGTCTCTTGTTGGTGGCACTTGATACCTTTTTATTTTTACCATACTGTTTTGCGCACTTTGCATCGTTTAACTCACCTCCACGACCACCTTTGGCGCGATCAGTGCAGGAGCGGCAGCCGCGCCTGGGGGCATTGGAGGGATCGATGAACGCGGCATGGACTCGACACCGGGTAAAATTTAACTGTACTTGCTTTTCGACTGGATAGAAGCAGCGATAGAGCTGTTTATTGTGGTATTTTCGCAGGGGTGATGCGCGAGGGGTTGATACACTACCCAGCATCATGGGCAAAAAACGAAAAGATGCTCCAAGCAAAGCATGAGAGGGGAAATTTCCCTGTAAAAGCACGCTTATGCTGGTGAAAGGTTATACGATAGCGCAAAAACTTAAGCTCTCATGGAATCATAATTATTTTATTTGCCTCCGATGCGTCGAAATTGTAAAAACATTGGTTGCTCTCCATGCAGACGCAGCATATGGCCCCAAATCATCCCTATCCTCGGGCAGTCAAAAACCTTCCATGCCTGTGCAAAAGCAACAAAAAACGAGCCAGGCGGAGACGTTCGCGTCTTATCCCAACCTCTGAGCCAGATAATTGAAAGTTTTTCTCTGCTCATTTCACGCGAAGGCTTGGGTCCAACCTGTGGGGACCATCCTTGCGGCAGGCAGAAATTTCCGCGATATCGATGTCGTTGACGTGAACCAGAATTGCAAGCGTGAAGATCATGCTGACATACGTGCATTGCGTGGTTAAGATCTGACATAATTTCTGTTTCGTGCTCGTCAATGCCATTTTACCCGACTGTTTTGCCCCTAGACGCGTTCATAAGTGGATTCAATATATTGGTAGTACATCACTTAGAATCGGACGCTACAAAGAAAGCAAATCGTGTGCCGTCACGCACGGCGGCGTACCTTTGGAAAAAACAGAATGAATAACAAAAAAGTGTACAAGCAAGGCCCATCAATATATATATATACAAGAGGGGAAAATGCTTTTCATAAAATGATGCAGCTTGCATGTGCAGAGAGAAACGTCATGGCTTCTCTCATGGATAATTGTACTTAGTGAGATCAATACAGTATATCACATCGCTCATTACGAAGGCGTACATTTACATTTACCATGTGAGGATTTTTTATCATCAAAAGAGTTGTACAGGCAGGATGTGCTTCAAGCTGGAGTACACGGAGGCCCTCATTCGTCGAACATATGTCAAACGTCAAAGTTCATCCAATGGGCAACTCTTCGAGCATTCTTTTCTTTACAAGTACAGGCCTATTTCCCGTCAGCTAAACCTGATATTATGCGAAGTCATCGCCTTTTTAGGCTGGACGACATTTGACATTGACACAAAAGGCAAGATGCACGTGTATATACAAGTTTCCTTTCCTCATTGCCGTAATCCAAGACTTGCCTCGTGCTCGTCCCCAGAAAGGTCTTATCCGCATCGCTTCAGTCTTGGACGCTATCTAGCGCCACGCCAAAGACTTCTTCGAAAGCCTTGACCATCAACGGGGTCACATCCTGCACCTGCAGCTTTCCTGTCTTCCCTTGCCGCTCCCACGCCTCCTGGAGCGAGCCCACGGGCCGGTCCCCAATGCCGCAGGGCACAATGTGCCGAAAATATTCCATGGGCGGGTCGATATTCAGAGCCACGCCGTGCATGGTTATCCATCTCTTGACCTTGACCCCCACTGCGGCCACCTTCCGTCCCTCCACCCACACACCCGTCAGTCCTTCTTCCCTTCCTCCACGGACACCTAAGGGCGCCAGCGTCCGGATCACCACCTCTTCCAATGCCCGCAAGTACCAGTGCAGGTCTTGTTTGTAATGTCTCAAGTCCAAGACCGGATAGGCGACCAGTTGCCCTGGGCCATGCCAGGTGGCTTCACCCCCCCGCTCTGTCTTGAAGAGCGCCGCGGGGGCATTCTGAGGGTCATTTGGGTCGAAAAGGATATTGGAAGGGGTGCTTCCTGTGCCCAGTGTGTAGGTGGGTGGGTGTTGAACGAGGAGTAAGCTGTCGAAGGCGGCTTTTTCGTGGCTGCTGTCAGCAAGCGAGGCAAGTTTGCCATCCACGAGACGATGCTGGGTGTCCCATGCGTCCTGGTACGGAGTGAGACGATCTGACCAGTCGTGAAGCAGGACAGGGTCCCGTGCATGGGAGGGAAGGGGGCTGAATGAAAGGGCATCGGAGAGACGAGTGGACGGAGGAGGAGGTATGGTTGGGAAGGCATTGATGAAAAGAATCTGGGAAAACAGGATCAATAACCAACAGGAATGAGCAGGTAGACGTGATGATAACCATAAAATATTTTTCGAATGCGTGCCTGTCCGTTGGCGTATCATGCCCTCCTGTTATCGTGAAAAAGAGGAATATGGTGTCAGGAGATTACATTAGCATGAGCAATGAAACTTGTGAAATAGATAATACTTGATTTGATTGGCCTGGAGAGTATCTGTGATATTCAAGCCCGGCAATAATGTTTGGAAAATAGTGAAAAATAGGGCTGGGCGGAGCGTACTTTGACACCCACAGATATCATTTTGGCCTGCGCTGACAGGGGATAGGAATAAAAGTAGCATGACACATTAGCTTGACTTAATGGGAGGTTCGCGCTCGACACCTATATTTTTTCTATCTAAATTTCGAAGACTTAATTGAGCTGGCGAGGTTGTACAGCAGGAGATAAGCACAGGAGGCAAGAGGCGTGCTCAAGTGAAAGACTGTGGACGGGACATATTTCCTCTTGCTCCCTCACTTCCATCATCCCCGCCGGCAAATTCGGTCATATAATTGCGCTCACACATATACCTCGAAACCCATCTATCACACGTCCGTCGCAGCAGCCGCGTGAATAGCCCCTTTGCGGAGCGTGGTATGGAAAGCGGTAAGCAGTCTCGTGCCTGAATCCTTGTGAACCTCCCCCCTCCCTTCCAGAAGCACAATGCTGTGAGCAATTCTGACTTTGCGTTACCCTCCGCGCTTGCATGCACGTGATATGATACGGTGCTCTTGCACTGTCTTTCACACGGTGGAGCATGTGCCTGAGTCGCTCACTATTTCCCTGTTATTTCTTTCCTGCCCGCTCATCCAGCTTCCCTCTTCGTTTTTCCAAAACCCACATGATGACGCTGTCCCGGCTCTATTTTTCCACCACGGCCATCGCCATACTTTGCATGCACTCCATTATCCTCCCCACCTCCTCCGCTTTCCTTCTCCGCGCCCGTCCTTTTCCTTCCCCCGCGGCGACCTCCTCCTGGTCCCGGTGCTTTTTGTCATCCTCCTCCACGCCGGCAGCGCCCAAGAAAGTGCTCGTGCCGGTGGCCGACGGCTCGGAAGAAATCGAGTCGGTGACGATCATCGACGTCCTTGTCCGGGCCGGGGCCGCCGTGACCGTGGCCTCTGTCATGCCCTCCGCCTCGACTGCCACTTTGCCCAGGTCGTGGCAGGTGACGTGCTCTCGTGGTGTGAAGCTCGTGGCGGACAAGGGCATCGACGACTGCCTGGGGGAGGAATGGGATTTGATCGCCTGCCCAGGCGGACTGCCGGGGGCGGAACATTTGCGGGATTCCCCCGCCCTTTTGACGCTGTTGCAACGTCAAGATAAAGCCCAACGCCTTGTGGCTGCCATCTGCGCCTCGCCCGCGGTGGTTTTACACACCCATGGCTTCTTGACAGGGAAACGCGCCACGTGTTTCCCGGCGGAACGCTTCGTGTCGAGCCTGGCTCGCTACGAGGACGGGGAGGAGGGCGTGGTGGAGGACGGGCATGTGGTCACGAGCCGTGGCCCGGGGACGACGCTTCGCTTCGCCTTGACCTTAGTCGATCGCTTGTGCGGACGGGCGAAGGCAGAGGAGGTGGCGAAAGGCTTATTGGTAGACTACCCGGGAAAGGGGAACTAGGGCAAGGGGGCGAATGGGGGAGATGGACGGGATGTTTCGGGGCACAGGAGAGGGAGAGGGGTGAGGCGAAGAGAGAGAGGTAGTGGTGCGGTTCAGGAGGTAGGAAGGGTGGGGCTTCCACACGCATTCAGAAGCAAAACCGTGGGTGTCGGAAGGAAACGGTTTAAGGGGGTGGACGGTAAGAGGCTGGCATTGACGTTGTGAAAGAGAATTTGCACGGCCTTGTCCT
>NW_005803878.1:37903-38466 GCF_000240725.1 Microchloropsis gaditana
GGCGGGTCTGTGTACCACTCCGAGCCTTGTTAATAGACATGTATGAGACGATGGGGGACGAGACAAGCCTGATGGAGGCCGTGGCACTGGCGGAAGGCTTGGCAGAGAGGTGGGATGTAAGCCGGCGAAAGTATTGGTCACTGGCGGTGGTCAATCGGATCAATCGTAAATTGGTGAGAGATATCACCACCCCGGTGGAAAGGGGAGGAGAAGAATGATGGTGAGGGGGGGTGGGAAGACCCTGCCTGTACGTAGGGGGCAACGAGGCGGAGAGGGAGGGGCCGTAACAATAACAATGCTTTACAGACGACGTGTGGATGCCAAACGTACGAAAAAGACGGGAAAACGTGTGGAAGCGTTTGCAAGCAAGCCGACTGATTTTCTTCTTTCCAATGTGTAGTCGCCTGGCCTCAGTCGGCCGACATGTTCGGTAAATCGGGACTTTTTCTCTTGTTTCGAAACTTGGTCCCTGTGTCCTCTTTCCCCCCGTCACGGCCCAAGAAAGACTCCCTCCCTCCCTCCCTCCCTCTCCAGCTTACAAAAGACACATTAAAGTACTGAAG
>NW_005803878.1:38771-46579 GCF_000240725.1 Microchloropsis gaditana
AAACGGCCAGCCGTCAAGGCCCCCCAGAAGGTTGCCACCACAAAGGCGGCGGCTTCTTTCTCCTTGACCGCCCCCTGTAATAACAACACGGTAGCGATCCACCCCCCCACACCAACCTCGGACCCGGTGTAGAGGAACAAAAAGCAGGAGAGCAAGCCCCGATAGAGGTTCCCAATCGCCTCCCCTTGAGGGGGGGAAGCCTCTGTTTCGAGGCTTTCCTCCGGGTCGTTTTCCTCCGACGACGTACTCGCCGCATCTTCCACAGGGTTCCCCCCACACAAAATGATCGCACGTCGTTCCTCCACTTGCACCCGCGCCTCGTCCTCCTGCCCTTCCTCGAGTCCCTCCAAATCTTCCTCTTGCCCTTTCTCCTCTGTGTCCCTGGCAACTTTGTCATTTTTCTTCTGCTGCCGCCGCCTTCGTCTTCTTTCCTTCCCTCCCCATACTATCTCCTCCAGGGTCACGCCCGCCACGGGCAAAACGGCAACGGTGGAAAAAATCAAAAATGCGTCCCGGTACCCGATTCCGCCCACTGCCACGGGCCCCAACACAGCCCCGACCCCAAAGGCGGCGTGCAGCCCTTGCATGTAAGGATCGACCGCTTTCCCCCACACCTCTACGAGCACGGCGTTGCCGGTCACCACCACCCCTGCCAAGGACAGTCCCTGGAAGAACATGAGGGCGAGGAGCGGGGAGATGGTGGGGGCGAAGACGACACTGAAGGTGACGATGCCGGCAATGGTGGTGCAGAGCGTCATGAGGAGGTATTTGGGCAGGTATTTGTCGAGATAAGGCATGGAGAAGGAGCCCACCAGGAAACCAAGGCCGCGACTCGTGAAGACACCGGCCAATTTGGTTTCGAGGAGGCCAAGTTTTGAGGCTAACGAAGGGACAGAGGGGCCAATTATGCCGCCTAGGCCCCCTAAAAGGAGGAAAGCGATGCACGCTAGGATGGTGATGACGGTGCGGGAGGGCGATATATCGGTACCAGAAGTCGGGTTGGAGGATGCACAGGCCTTCAGTGGGCCCTCTTTTGCTCTCGCATTCCTCTTGTCATCGTCGATGAAGTCTTGCTCGGACGACACCGATGGAGCGGAGGGGGAAGAGGGAGGCTTCTCGTCGTCAAAAACAACATCAGTGAAAGGCCCTGCCTCAAAAGCTGGGATGTGCTTCGTAGCCATGGAGCCAGCCAAAAGCTCCACCTCTCCGGAATCCATGATATGATCTCTTGTACTGCGGTCACCTAGTCGTAGACAGGGCATGTATTTTTGATTAATGTGCTGTATGAAATGGTTTCCACACGACGGACTTAAATTTAGGACGAACAACTGGGAGACATCATGTACGTCATATCTTAATGGCGGTGATCCAAACGCGACAACGACCATGCACTACAGCACATTGTGACACGCAAGTTCCAAAATATGCCCCGGTGCGGCACAATTCTGGAGGGTGTGCATGCATCACGAGCTTGCTCCTCACAAATTTCCAGTGGGAAGGCGGGGACATGCAGAAGAGAAAGGCGTTTATTGCAAGCGCGTATATGGGTCAGGCAGGACGAGGAACGTGGTATGTGACTACGTATGTCCTTTTCCAAAAAACTCGAGCCACATGAGACGCGGGTCCGCAGCATTTGGTTGGAAGTCAAATTCGCTCGTCAACGTTTATCGAATTGGACAGCACACGATGCACATTCAGTAGGTCCATCGAATGTCCTCCAGAGGATTTTTGGGGAAAAGTTGTGGTCAAGCTGGCTGCAAGCTTATCCACCATGCAAGGCGCTCGGTCATAGAAGAAAGTCGCTGGACGGAAAGACTTGATCGACTATGTCAAGACATAAAAGGCGCGCATTGCATGTAGATATGAATATGGAGAAGGCAAAAGAATGGTAGAAGGAGGATATTTCTGGTACATTCAACACGACGACGCTTCCGCAATCAGGAAAGGCTCAGAGGGGGGGGGCTACTTTGCTTCTCCCCAAAGGTTAGATTACTTGTCTGAAAATCTCAAGTCGAAGCATGGATATGCTTAACATTTTTATTTCGTTATGTACCGCGAAGTTTATAACTTGAAGCCGTTTATGCCAGAATTGTCCCTTTGAGATGTAAAAAGCAGACAGATCTCGAACGAAACGGAAAATCTGCCCGTGCAATCCCCCGTGATGCCCGCAGCACATACACGTAATTTTCATTCATGTAGCAAGTCTTTGTAGCAATACATATCTCGCTCAGTTACTGAAGTACTTCGCACTCAATACTCATGATCGATGGTGCGCAGGACAACAAGAGCATATGACACGAAATCTGGAGTGAGCATTCAAAAAAGGCTTTAAACTCATTTAAAAGCAAAGACAGCAAATTATCTTTTGAAGAATGTGCAATTTCTCTATGTGCACACATTATCGGGTCATGACTGTGCATGGCCTTCTCAACTGCACACGAGGAAACAATATTTCGAATGAAGTACCGCGGGCACTAGCTCCGCGTACTGCCAAGCATTTTATAGATGATATATTCTAGCATTATCTTGTACTCCATCTCCGTTTTCTAATTTACTTGCAACCGGTCAGTCCTCTTGTGGTGGCTGACAGTCCTCCACATGCCTCGTTTCACTTTCTCGCTCCCTCGTCCTCCTGCCTCTGATTGAGTCTTCAAAGGGCCCCTTTCTTGAATGGCGGCGTAATCATGCGGTCCATCAACCGATCGTTTAGAAGCCAAATGCCCCATCCTAGCCAGTAAGCAGGCGTGCCGTTCACATTTCCTACCAAATATCTGGTCTGAGGGTGCGAGGAGGGAGGGAGGGAGGGAGGCAGGGAGGGAGGGAGGAGGATAAGAGAGGGGAAACATTACCCCTTGCGACAAGATAAACGAGGGGTGACATGTGCCCTTTTCCAATCGACTGGACCCGACTAAAATCCAACAAAGTGGGCTGCCTGTCAACTTGCACCCAAAATTAAACAGAATAGTGGGCAATTAATGACAAGATAACGATTCTCCGCCGGCCTTTTGTTCGCGCCCGTGAGCATATGGCATGTCAGTAAAACCTTTCTTGTGGATAGATCCTAAAACAAGAGCTTCGTCTACCGCAAGCTCTCCGAATCCAAAGAAGACTTACCTTTGGGTAAGGACTTGTCAACGCGTGGTGAATCGCGCGAGAGCAGACAATGGGGTCGGAAGCTTTAGCAATAAGCGCATTCGTTTTATCGACCGTGTACAAATGTCCATAGAGGGCGCTGCATTCCTCTGGGAGCTCTTGCATGCGATGTTGGTGCTGTTCGTCCGCTTTCCCGAAGATTTCACTGCGGATATACCCAGGCTGAATGACAGATACAGACACCCCCAAATGTCCTAGCTCTACCCTAAGTGTATCACTTAAAGCCTCTAAGGCGAATTTTGTGCAGGAATACGTAGCTCCTAGGGGTCGAGTGACAATGCCAGCCATGCTACTGACGTTGATGATCCTGCCTTGTGGAGCTTGGCGAAGCAGGGGCAAAAAAGCTTGAGTGACCGCTAAGGGTCCGTAAAAATTGACCTCAAAGGTATTTCGATTGTGCTCTAGCGGAAGAAATTCGACGGGATCGGCCCCGCCTGTGACGCCAGCATTATTCACGAGGCCCAAGAAAGGGAGGCCGCCCCTCCGACTTAATTCCTCCTGAACACTCCGCACGGCAGCGGCGATTTGAAAAGGTTTGGTGATGTCTAAGATGAGGTAGTGTAAGACGCCTTGTTTTGCCGGGGATACCTTGCCCCGGCTGCGGCTTTTACTTGTTTGTTTGCTTTCTTCATCTAGGTAAGCTTTCAAGAGTGCTTCGCCATCTGCAGGTTTCCGCACCCCTGCGAAGACTAAAAAGCCTTGTCTAGCCAAATAAAATGCAGCGTGTCGGCCAATACCTGTAGAAGCTCCAGTGACGAGAACACCGCCGAGGGTTTTAGTGCTGCTCAATGTTTTGAGAGTGGGATAAGGCTTTCGGCTGATCAGGTAGACGACGAGAGGGAGGAGGAGAACGGCAAGCAGCATGATTCCAAACGCTAGGAGAACCCCGTACAAGCCGGAGATCAAATCCACGGAGGCCATTATATTATCTTTTTTTTGTGGTTTCGGGAACATTAGAACCACGACGGGTAATGGTGCACCCTACCCACATAAGCATCGGGTCAGGAACAGCAGTGGGAGGAGGTTGAAGTTTTTTGTCATGGGCCGATCCAGCTTACAAAAGACACATTAAAGTACTGAAGACTAAGCTGCGATTACTCTGAGAAATCCTTTCGATAAGAAAAGGTTTACGCAGTGGCTGGTCGGCAAAGGAGTGGCTGGATCAAGAAAGCAGGTTGCCAACAAATACTTGAAATATGACTGAAATTCCCATTAGCAAGATCGCACTTGTTTTCTCTGTCAGATCTCAAACGCGATGCTAAACGCAGGTAGAAAGCAATCTATCCCGATGCATAAATGCCGGACCATGATTGAGTTTTCTGCTCTTCGAATTTAATGATTGCTCAAATCCTAAACTGCGCTCTCTTGCAGCCCGTCATGTCTTATGTTCCAAAGCCCACACATTCGTCCAGCAGATTTGAATTTGTGTACAAACAAGAAAGAAGAAGTTGGAGAAGAAAGAGAAAACACACATTTCTCGCCGCTCTGTTTTCTTCCCTTCCCACCCCTATTTGTCTGCTTCTCCGCGCTTCTTTTCAAGGACACTGCCATTTCCGGCGATAGCGGTTTTCCAAATTCCTGATCATCGTGGATTCTCGCCCCTTGTATTTTCGCAAAATATCGTCCACATTCACTTCGCTCAAGCGGTCGGGGCTCACCTGGAACGGAAACATAGTGAACAGGGAAGCAAGGGCGTTATAGGTCGTCAAAGGGCCTTATAAATCATCCAGCGGCACTCCTTCCAAGGAATTCAGGGTCTAGCTATCCCTGCCTCCATCATTCTCTTGACATTTCCCTCCATTTCAAGCTTTACCTTGCGGTAGTAATTGGTTAAACACTGACGCATGTCTGGTTTGCGATGAAAGCGAGCAAACATAGGAAGCTGGAACAGGTAGTCAAACGCCGTGAAGATCGCAGGCCCCATCATGAACTGGTTGAGTGTAAGCAAGAAAAGAGGAGTTGCTCGCAACGGGTTCGTCGAGAATAGCCTTTCTCTATCTAGGTGAGGACACTTACCAGCAGAAAGAGGAGCGGCATCCACTTTATTCCCCCTTCTTTTTTAGCCTGCTTCTCATTCTCTTCCGCCAGAGCCATTTTCCTTCGTGCTTTCATTGCGGCTTTGACATTTGCCGCAACCTCTTTCTGTCCGCCGTCCTTGTCCCTGCTGCTTCCCTCGGCACGACATGTGGCTCCCGTCTTGGCCTTGGAAGGATCTTTCAGTGACTTCAAGGATAATCCCTGTGAGTGCAAATAATCCAACGCACTCATCTCGTGTTCGTCTGGCTCGTCTTCGTACTCCACCTCCTCTTCGCTCTCTCCATCGTCCATGACCACGTCGTCCGCCTCAGATGCCGCAAGGCCCGGTTTGCGTTGACGGATGTCAGGGGAGACCATGGTTTACGCCGGCTGTGAGGGGATGGATAGTAAGTCCAGTAGAAAAGTGAGACTTTGCCAAACCCCCTCCGTAAGGTGGTGGTGCGAAGGTATCGTGGCCTTCCGAACCCAAAGGATTTGGGGTAAGATGACCTGTGCGACATGTTGGGGGTCGTGTTCAGTGGGGCACTAAGCCATGCATCTTTGGTTAAACATTTGCTCTTGACCACTAAATCGACTTTCCGCAGCATTCAACACTACGTCTTGATAGAAATGATGATGAAGAACTGCTCGTCAGTCCAGGTTGTGCTTGGAGAGTGGTTCTTTTCTTGCAGGGCAAGATGGGATGGTTGCAGCAGTCTCGCGCGTCGAGGCTTCAACTTGCCATTTATTTTCCGCCTTTCTTAAAGTCATACTTATGTGTTGTTTTTGTTTCAGTTAGTGCGGCACAGTCTTTCTAGAGTAGAGTATCGGGTGGTCAGACGTGCATCGTGACCTTTTGCACGCCCTCGCGCGCTTGTTTTACAGGTAAGTCTTACAACTGGCAGAATATGCTCCTGGTAGTTAGCCGAAGGGCCTCCAGGCTACAATGTAGAATAAGCATTAGACCGCGATTCAAATGAGATCCACCAGCATCAATCAAGCTGTAAGGTGCACATACGTTGCTGATATCATACTGAAGGCGCTTCATGGGCGGACTTGACCGTGTGTTTATTTATAGGACTGCGTCTGGCATTAGAGCAGGCAATCAAAGGGACCATGTTCGCCAACCCAGTGCGTCTCCATTTCTGTGCTAATAGCCAGATTGAGTGTGAATTTCCATTGACCATAAATCTTGGCTGCGATTCCTGTACTTTTTGCTAAAGTGCCGTTCATAATTTTACCCGTCACCCTCCCCTCCTTTCTCAGGCGCAATGCCGACCTCCCCCCAAGCTATGTACGTGCCGTTTTCTCACCGTCTCGAATGGCAAGATGTCACGCCTATCCCGCAAGACGATCTCCCCGCGTCCTCCCTCGTGGTCCCTATCGACTATCCGGACGAGTACCGCGATGCCACGGAGTACATGCGGGCGGCTTTGGTCACTGGGGAACGGTCTCGGCGCGTGCACAGTCTAGCAGGGGAGGTCATAGAAATGAATGCCGCACACTACACGGCCTGGTGGCTGAGACGACGCTGTTTGGAAGCAATGGTAGCGGAAACAACAGCCCAGGACAATGCGGGGGATAAGGAAATGGATGAGGCCGTGGAGGAGCTTTACGATGCGGAGCTGGCCTTCGCCCTGCGTATTTCGGATGAAAACCCCAAGAACTATCAGGTGTGTATGCTTGCTCACGAGGCTCTCTGTAAGATACTGGAATGCCTGTGGCCACAAGCCTGACCAGGCGTGCAAAATGCTTCAGCTGTCTTCTCTTTTCCCTCCGTTGTTCCCTTTTTCCCTTCGCACGTCTTCTCCCTTCCCCCCTTTCCCCTTTCCTCCTTCCCTCCCCCGCCTCATGGCTTCCTTACAATAACAACCACATTTAATTTCAGGTGTGGTTTCACCGGCAGACCATTATTGCGGAGACTGAGGACCCGGCTGGGGAGCTGGAAATTTCGACGCGGGCCTTGAGGAAGGACGCCAAGAACTACCATGTATGGGCCTATCGCCAATGGCTTCTCAAAACCTTCCAGGCAGGCTGGGAGGAGGAAATGGCATTCGTTGACACCTTGCTTAAAGAGGACAGACGGTAAGCGTGGCCAGGGGTGGGGAGGCTGGGGTGGGGGTGCACGGGGAGAATAGGCGCGAGGGTCAGCCACGAGACACGAACAGGACGATCGCATGAAGGCCACTGGAACTTTTGGCGGGAAAGACGGATCCAGGGCTCGTCGAGAAAGAAGGAGGAAGGAAGAAGAGGGGTAGACGCTGGAGGGAGGCGAAGGGCAAGGACGGTCTCATACTTCCTTTTTTCCTCCCTCCCTCTGTCCCTGTCTGCCTTTCCCAGCAACAACAGCGCCTGGAACCAACGATGGTTCGTCGTGCACACCCACGAGCTCTCTCCTTACCATCTGGAGAGGGAGGACGGGAGGGGTGGAGGGAAAGCGGATGCCATTCGGGAGCGGGAGATGGCATACGCATGGGATTCCGTACTGGAGGAGGGAGCCGGCCTGGCGGGGGGCGGGGGCGGGGAAGGAAAGGAAGGTAGACTAGGAGATAATGAGAGTGCTTGGATGTATTTACGCGGATACCTGAGGGAAACGGGGTACCGAGCATCGGGCTGGCGGGAGCGGCTTGTGAACGCGG
>NW_005803878.1:46589-47971 GCF_000240725.1 Microchloropsis gaditana
AAGGGGAGGAAGAAGCGGGAGGGGAGGAAAAAAATGAGACATACGTGGCTGCATGCAGGACGCTGAGTCTTCCACCTCCTCCTCCCCTTCCTTCTCCATTCTAGCTGCTCATCTCTACGAGTACACGCTCCTCCTTCCTCCTCCTTCCTCTCCCTCCTCCTCCTCCTCCCCCTCCTCCTCCTCCTCCTCCTCCTCCTGCCTCCTCGCCCACTCCCGCCTCATCCCCGCCTCCCACGACCCGCGACTGTGGGAGTTCCCACAAATCAACCAGAAAAAGGCGGGAAGGAAGAGCAGGTTTATGTTTGCGACCGTCTTCAATCAGCACGGGGAGGGAGAGGGCTTCGTGAAGGTAGATTTGGAGGGAGAGAGGGGAGAAGGAGGGGCGCCCTACGCAGAAGTCAAGTATGAGGAAGGGACCTTCGGCGGGGAAGTCATCTTTGTGCCACGGGAGGGAGAGAGGGAGGGCGGTGGAGAAAGGGAGGAGGACGACGGCTATCTGCTTACCTTCACCCATTCGTATCCGAGAAACGTGAGTGAATTTCGGGTCTATGATGCGAGGAGGATGGAGGGAGGGGGGGAGGAAGGGAAGGAGGGAGAGAGGGAGGCGTTGGTGGCCTCGGTGGCGCTGCCTCGACGGGTCCCATGGGGCTTTCACGCCCTCTGGGTGGAGCAAAACGAGCTCGAGAATCAACGCGACAGAGTCGTGTTAAGGAAAGGGAAGGTCGTGGAGGAGGGAGGAGGGGCGGCAAGGAAGGCGAAGGAGGAACTCTGATGCAAAGGAGGAAAAGCGAGGGGGCGTGGATCGTCGAGCGAGGACAAAGGATGGAAGGAGGGGGAGAGTGGAGGCTGAAGGGAGGGGGAGAATCAGAAGAAGGGAGTGGGGAAGAGGTAGGAGGGAGGAGAGAGGGAGAGAGGGAGGGAGGGAGGGAGGGAGGGAGGGAAGGAGGTTGCCAGGATGAGGCGTGCTCCTGCGAGGGCACTATAGCGTGGTTCCATGCATCGTCTTGATCTTTGACACTTGCACACACGTACATACATGAAAAAGGAAGAAAAGATATTCACCAAAAAGGGACGACAATAAACAAGAATGTGAAGCCTCTTGTCTGATTCGTGTGAATGTTGGATGGAATTTGTCATGCCTGTGCTCGCAAAATGATACATTGTGCGCCCTTCTCACAGAAAAAATTTCGTCGGACGATCCGTCCGGGCCTCCGCTATGCTCCCCTTTCCCTCTTCCCTCGGATCTACGCGACCTTCGCTTCCCTCTTTTCCTCCTTTACCTCGTGTCTCGGTACTTTCCCTTGCCAAGCCCACTTTCCTCCAACCCCCCACACTATGTACTCCACCCCCTTGCCCTTAAATGGCCTTTCCCTCCCCCTCCC
>NW_005803878.1:50085-52682 GCF_000240725.1 Microchloropsis gaditana
CCTAGAGCCGGGACGCTACAAAGAGAGTCGGTCTCACGCAAGGAAACAGAGGAGTCGCTGTAATCATCTTAATAAAGTAGTCGCTGGAATCATCTAAATGAAGTCTCCCAGGATAAGGGTTAGTCGAGGCGTACGGGCACAGGAGGCCAAAGCACTCCGTGCACGTGGCCGTCCTAGCTTTCCGAAAGGCAAATTTCTCCCTTCCTTCCCTCCCGCCCTGCCTCACCCAGAAAATGGCCGTCATAAGCGAGAGGAAGGTGATCATGACCGAGACGCCCAACACGAATCCCACCTGGTAGAAGAAGGGGAGGGAGGGAAAGGGAAGGGCAGGACCGTAAAAGAGAGAAGCGTGGAGGTGGCGTCAGAGCGAGTCGGTCGATTGAGCCAAGGTCCTTCCAGGCAATTTGTTCCTTCCTCTTGCCCTCCCAATTTTCCTCTCTCCCTCTGAATGACGCACCGCCAATGGCATTTTCGACCGCTGAAGGACATGGTAAGTGCCCGCCACGTAGAATATATAGAGCAGCGCTGTCAGCACGGCATTGAATCCCATGTCTAGGAGCGAGGGAAATTCAAGGAGAGAGAGGAGGGTGAGGCCGAGAAGGAGAGGGGGAAAGAGGAGGGAGTGAGGAGGGGGAGGAAAACGGTACGTACTGGCGGTGCTGGCGACGACGAAGGAGCAAATGGTGTAGCAGAGGACAAAGACCTGTGAGACGGGGATGGAAGGGGTGCGTTATGGTAAGTACCATGGCAGCTGCTCCTATGATCGTGAATTGCCGCTTTCACCGTGCTGACAAACCGTGTTCTTGTCCGCTTTCCTGCCGTAATCCGTCTGATTGTGGCATTTCGGGGACAATCTTGCCCCGCCTAGTTCGTTAAAATCTTTCGAATGCCCAATTTTTCGTTTTTTGCTTAAATCCCTCCCTCTCTCCACCCTTCTCTCCTTCCTCCCTCTTGCCCTCCCTCCCTCACCCCCTGCGTGACCAAGCCCGCCGTGATGAGTTTTTCATGATCCAAGTCTCCCAGCTGATCCATCGTGCAATTGCTTTCGTCGCCTTTATGACAAAAGTGAAAACATTTGTGAGGACGCAGCGAAACCACGGCATTTGATACCTTGATGTGAAAAGAAGAGGTATGTTCCTGATTCCGAACTAATGGGGGGGACCCTTCGCTGCTCATTTTAAGGGCCCAAGTCACAATCTTCAGAAACTATCCCGCTCAGAACGCACATCCTCATCGCCATCGATGGATGATTCTCATATAGACAAGAAATGTGCCGAAGCACGCGTTGCAGCGCGGTTTTTTGATTTCCTTCCAAGGTGTTGGAAGCAAGGCATTATTCCAGCAGTTCCCCCCCCTCGCCCGCAGGCGATACGTGCGTCGTACTTGGCGCATTTTTTAAGACACGGAGACTATGAAAACCGGGTCTTGACGAAGAAAGGAGGACATGGGGATGTATTGGATAGCACTAGCAAGAAAGAGAGGCATGTGCGACTGCCGTGGTTCTGGTGCATGGGGTAATATCAGGAAGAGGCGCAAGCCTTTCCGGGTATGCACTACAGTAGCCTCCTGCCTGTATCCGTGAATAGAAGCCTAGCGGACTTGTATTTAAATAATATCAGGGCGTTTCGAACCCTTTTCGGTGCCAGATAGCTCCAGGGACACAATGTGACGGTTCCTTGCCTCGTCCTGTCTCGTTCTTTGTCTCGCTTGGACTCACGTCTCCTCATACATGTATCGTGTTGTAGATCATTCATGGGAAGTATTTGGCCACTCGTACGCAGTGCGTTGGGGGCACTTTTGTCCGTGGCTGAGTCCGGGGTATTCTGGCTGCAAGGATCAGAAACGGTACGTCGATATTTCAGTAAAAGCATTCAAGGTAGTGGGAGGAATGGACAGAGAGACAAAGTGGCGGGCTTAGTTTTCCTGATTTATGCGAGGGCCAGCACTCACAAACCACATCCCCCCTTACACAGATACCACGGGGTGAGAACAATCGTTTCTTGTGGGGGAATTATGCCCCGGTGGATGGAGATCTGTTCGTGGCCAACATCCCCGTATCAGAGGGTAAATTACCCCCTGAGATCACCGGGTTATTCGCACGCAACGGACCGAATCCAGCCTTTATATCGGCAGGATATCACTGGTAGGCAACGGTCAAGGGCTTAGCGTAACAGGGGATAGGTTCACAGGAAAGGATGGCAAGAAGTCTCTCTTTGTGGGAGACATGCGTCGAGAGAAGGAAGGAAGGAGGACGGGTTCTGGTCAAGAATAGGAGGGAACAGCTTGGCAAGGAAGGGTATATATATATATATATAGCTATAGATATTGTTGCATACCGTCGTAGTCCTATGGAGGGATACTCTCGGATGGGATACCCGCCTGCTCCGCCCCCGGGGGACAAAACGGGCCTGGGTGAGGGTGCTCCGTGACGTTGACACGCCGTTTTCCTCTGGATCGACCTTTCCTGTGGTAGGTTCGACGGCTCGGGCTATATCCACGCGGTGCACGTGGACGCCGGCACGCAGACCGCCAATTACTCGGGTCAATTCGTGCAGACACCGATTCTGCAGGTAGGAGGGAGGGAGGGAGGGCGGGAG
>NW_005803878.1:52692-52905 GCF_000240725.1 Microchloropsis gaditana
CCTTCCCGCCCTGAGAAGGGTGGGAAGGAGGTGGGATGAGAGGGGCTGGTTCTATGGCAGTGCCAGATTGAAAGGCAAGTGGCAAGAAAACACGCGCGTGACCCTGCCTCCCGGGCATGCGCGCATACCCCGCCACTGACACGAAGGAGGCACCGCTCGTCCCCTCTTTTTTTTTGAAAATTTTAATTTTAATTTGAATTTGGACAAGCTTTG
>NW_005803878.1:55404-57580 GCF_000240725.1 Microchloropsis gaditana
TCCTTGGCCCATATTGATGTTCCCCAGGTCCAAGCCGTCCAACAAGTCGGAGAGGGGGTGGAGAGAGGAAGGGGAGGAGGGCGACCGGGGTTCTCGGGGGGGGACGCGGACGGTGTAATGGTCGAACTCGCCTCCACGCAAACGGCTCCTTAAGTCTTGTTGTTGCTCGGAACTCAAACCCTTGGGATTTCCTAGCTGGATAAGGGGGAGGGAAAGGGAGGAGGGGAAGGAAGGGAGAAATGGACGAGGGAGGGGCGGAGGGAGGGAAGGAGGGAGGGGGAGAAATTAACCGCGGAGAGGCGGGAGGGAAGAATGAGGAAACCGCAGGGAGGGGGAAGGAGGGCGTGAGAGAGATATGGAGGGAAAGAGAAAAAATGAAGAGGGATGGACAAGATAGTATGTATATGTATGTAGGGGAGGGAAGGGTGGCAGGAAGAGAAGATATGAAAGGATGGAAAGGGTGGGAAAGAGGAAGAGCTGAGCAAGAGGATGAAGGTAAAGGGTAAGAGAGGAGGGAGGTCTGATAAAGGGGACGAGAGCAGGGAGGAGGGAAGCAGGGAGGGCAGGGAGCTCGACGTACCTTGAGGAGGTCGAGGACCTTAGTCTCGGCCTTGGCGTGGGCCTCCGCCGCCACATTCTTCTTCTCCAGCTCCCGCTCTAGGCGCACGGCGTTGTCCAGGAGTCCCTTGATCATGTCGCTGGTGTTGGCGCCCACGAAACCCTGACGGGAGGGAGCGAAAGAGGAAGGGGGGAAGGGAGGGAAAGAGGAAGAGGAGGGGGGAGGGCATGGGTGAGACGGTGACTGTTGCCATGGTCCTTGTCGTGGCTCTATCCGGACGAAAACAGCCACCCGCTGCTTCACTCACCACTTCCGTGTATCGCGTGGCTTCCACTTTAATGAATGGGGCTTCGGCCAGTGCACTCAGACGCCTGGCAATCTCGGTCTTGCCCGTCCCGGTGGGTCCTTTCATTAAAATATTTGAGGGCGTCACTTCCGCCCGCAAATCTTCCGGGAGCTGGTTTCGACGCCAACGCATGCGCATAGCGATGGCCGTGGCTTTTTTGGCCTCCTCTTGCCCGATGACATACTTATCCAAATGTGCCACTATATCCTCCGGGAACGAATCGGAACTTAGCTGTGAATTGCTTTTGCCGGGGTCATCGCAGACACCTGACACGCCGGCTGCACCAGCCGAGGTTGTCGACGTTGCTGTGTCGTCGACGGGAGCGTGTGCATGCCTTGTCGCTTCTTTCGAGACGGACGTGGCGTAGGGTTTCCTGGTTGTGGTATTAACCTCCTCGCGATTGACGCTTTGAGAAGACGCCGCTAGGGGGCATGAGCCGACGACTCTGCGAGGAGGCGTCGGAATTGCGGACGTAAAGGAAACACGGGTGCGCTGGAAAACCCGTGGGAGCATGGTGATCCTATTAGGAGCGGAGGATTTGGCAGATGTGGCGGTGGAGTACGAAAAGGACACGGTAGGGTTGGGTTGATGCGTCTCTCCATACTTTACTTTTGTGGGGCGCTTGAGAAGCTCCTTCGTACACTGTACGTTTTACCTCTCCGAAAAGCGGCACCATCCACAAATCCTCGAGAGGAGTGTCCGAGCAACGTGCCAACAGACACCGCAAGAAAAAAGCACCAAAGCACTCCGAGTACAGTCCTCCTCGCCTCCAGTCGCCGCAACATGACCCGCTGTCCATGGCGATGGAAAGAGCGGCGATTTTAATGAAAGAATGTAATCATTTAAAAAGAAAAATGAACAGTTTCCCACAGATATCGATACGGTTGTTACATGAAAGCAGTATGATCTTGTTTCACGCCCCTGGTCAGGAGTATGTACGCTGGGAGTGGCAAGGAGCAGTACACGATGGAAATGGCCATCGTAAAAAGAAGTGAAATCAAAGATGTCTCAACCTTCTAGTATGGCCTCGCAAAAACACATCTACTGTTATTTTTCAGCCACCCGCACCATTCCTTCGACTCTTATGGAATACTAGGATCTCTGCCAGTCATACTCACCGCCTTCCTTGGACAGGCATGCAGACAAGAAGAAATTTAAATGTGGTGATCGCAACAAGGGCAATCAATTGCTGATTGGAATATTGTGTTCGCGGCGCATTTGTATGCTTTTTTTCTCGTCGTCACATTCACTCCTTCTGACATCACTCTTAG
>NW_005803878.1:57590-58675 GCF_000240725.1 Microchloropsis gaditana
CTCATAAATCTGCTGTGCTCGACTGGTTGTAAGAAGGCTGTTGAGTCCCCCCCTCGTATCCAGGGAGGCCAGCGGCACTGCTACTGCTCGCACCACCGGCCCCTAAACATGGTAGGAAAGAAGGAATTAATTGGTAGGAAGATAGGTATCAGGGGAAAGAGGAGGGAGCAATATTTGATGGAGAGGGGGGGGGGAATAAATAACACAACACCAAAATGAAAGAGGACGATGCGGGCAGAACAAGGAAAGGGGAGGGGACTTTATATAGGAAAAAGGGGTGGAAAAGGAGGAAATACGAAGTTAAGTAGGATTTGTTTACCATGAATGTCATCGTAGGCGCTGCTGTCTTGAATGAACTCGTCCCGCCAAAGGACTAAGGCTGACGTGAAAACAAGCTGGAGTAAGGGAGGAAGGGAGGGAGGCAGGGAAGGAGGAGGCCAGTTGTCAAAGTGGGGACCGTGATAGAGGTGAAATATTCGTTTCAAAGAAGGAAATATTCGAGGTTATCGAATTCCTTCCCCATCCCATCCGCATCCCTCCCCAGGCAAGCGTGCCTTGTGATGGGAGGGAAAGCTTCCTGGAGACACCCTAACAAAATAGCATGACCACGAGAGCAAGTTCTCTTCCGAGCGAAGGGGTGTTGGGGGGGAATGCGAGGCAGCGATTATGGAATGCACAAACCTGAACAAGGAAGAGCAGGGTTGCGAAGGCGCAGGTGGCACTGTAGGCGCTACGGTTCTGAGAGAGGGGGGCGAGGGAGGTGAGGTCAGAAAAGATAGTGGGAAGCCTGTTCACAGGCAGCTCGGTCCCGTTCTTTGTCTCCTTTCGCTCCCGTTTCCCTCCCAGCATCCAGATGTTGACGGTGCGCTCCAGGAGAAGCACGAAGAGCTTTCTGGGAACGCGCCTTCGGTCTGCAGAGACCGCGTCAGCCTATTCCAACTCCCTTCAATTACTCAAGAGCCTCCGGCCCTGACTATATCCCACTCAGACCTACCGTGCACGAGTATCTCTTGATATCGTAGTAGCCAGGGGAGCAGTTCGCGAGTTGACCCTGCGGTGGAGGAGGGAAGGGGGGAGGGAGGGGG
>NW_005803878.1:58685-61303 GCF_000240725.1 Microchloropsis gaditana
AACGAGGTCGGGCAATGTGCCTGGAGAACGTTGCGCAGTACCGCGAGTGGTTTCTTGCCGAAGACGGGGTAGGCCGAGCTGTTGACCTGCTCGTGGAGCACATGGAGAGGAACGGAAATTCAAAATTTTGAACCGGAAGGAAAGGAACCGAGGAATCGGCGGCCTTCACGATCGTATAGGATCTCCAGGAATGCTAAACTGCCTTCGCTTTCCATTTTCCTTTCATTTTCTTTATCGCACACTCCTTTCCTTCCGTGTATTCCGACTTCACTCCTCTTGTCTCTTTCCTCTCCCCTCCCCCTTCTCCTCCCTCCTAACCCCTTCCTCTACCGTCGCCGTGCGCTTATCCCAGTAGGTCACCCGGTCCTTCACGTTGCAAATCCGGGCGCTCATTACGTGCACCGTAAAGACTGCTATGCCGGGGCCCTCGATGAACTGCGAGTAGGCGACGTTATTTTTCAAATGTAACGATCGGTAACGTTCCGCTTCCTCCCCTGTCTCCATTCGGGCTACGCCGTTCAGGGTGATCGCGTAGGTGTGTCCGTCTCCGTCACCGCCTTCTTTCCCTTTGCCTCCGCCGCCCTTTCCATCCTCCTTTTCATGTCGATGTGGCCTCTTGCTTCCTCCTTCTCCTCCGTCCTCGTTCCCTCCCACTCCTCCTCCCTTCTCACCCTTTCCATGCCCACAAAAAGCATTCCCTCGGAATTTTGCCGACTCTCCCCCAGCTCTATCCCCTATGTCACTTCTTCCTTCCTTCTCCTCCTCCTCCTTTTCTTCCTCCTCCTTGTCCTCCTCGTCCCGAAGGGAGGGGAAATCGTGGACTAAGACCGCCACTTTGGGCATGGAACACAACAATTCGTACTTCTTCGTGTCCGTGCGCGTCGTCATGATTATCACTTCTTCCTCCCTCCGGTAGGTGAAGCGCATCAAGGACAAATGAGGGAGACCATCCGTGCTGGCAGTGCTCAAATGGCAGACCCGGGTGGACTGTAACAAAGCCACCACTGTGGGTGGTAAGGGGGGGAAAATGTCTTCCTTCCCTTCCACGGGATCGCTCACCATATTGCTTTTGCTTGGACTTCCCACGGGCGTATGGTGCTTTTTCCCTCGATCTTTTTTGTGCGGTGAAGGGGGAGGGAGGGGATGGGGGGAGGAAAGGGCCCCTCGCTGCTGTAGAAGCAGGACGACTCCCGCGCCGCCCGCAGCAGCTACGGCCGTCGTCAATAAAAACAGCAAAGCCATCCCATGCCTAGTTGAAATGCCATCCGTAGGCTCGCGTACCATGTTGAAATTAGGCATGGCCGTGGGAAAACAGGATCGGGTCACAACGCTGCAGAACTCAGGGCGGCGGGAGGTTTAGCATGCGGGTCTCGCGGCCATGCGGTGTACCACTCGTGATCGCACGAACAGATCTGTGACTAAGAGTGTTAGGAATGAGGCGCAGTGTTAACATGGTGCATAAGGCACAAGGCTGTGGGAGTGGTGTGAAAATCCGCAGGTTCTGCTAGCTGCGGCTTGCAACACGGTAACCTCCCCCATGAAGAATTGGCTGTCGAGCCAATCCATGTTGCATTTATCGGCTCGGATGAATCCGATATTTTGGCTGACCTAGGTTTTATGCAGTCATCTTTGATCTTCTGTCTCATTTCCACGGTACCGTGTGTTCACACCTGCATTGGTTGTCCTTTCAGCTCTTGAGAAAAGTTCTTTTGCTCTTCAGGCGACAACGGCCCATGCCTGGAAGCAATGGATCAAAGGACGAGCCTCTTAACAAATAAAAATATGGCACCGGAAAACCCTTAACTTGCTACATAAAGGTAAACATATAAATTCTCATGATCGTATTCTCTACGACGATCAACACCAAAACTTGCGCTCTTTCTCGCACGCTATTGTGTTCTTTCAGGCCTCTGCCATGCCTGGAGGCATCCTGGTCCTCTCACACTGCTCTTCTATCTGTTCTCTCACAGAATATACCGGCTCAAGTTATCTTGTTTGGTTAAATCAAACTCCTTCAAGCGATTCTCCACAAAGGTCGCGTCCACCACCACTTTCTGCCCTCTCCTTCTTGGCGCGGCGTAGCTCAGGTCTTCCAGCACCCGATGCATCACAGTGTTCAAGCGCCGGGCCCCGACGTCTTGCTGTGTCCTATTGATCAGCTGGGCGAAAGCAGCCATGGCCTCGACGCCGCAGTCCGTGAACTCCACCTCCACCCCTTCCGTCGCGAGTAGCTGGACGGTTTGGACCAGTAGGTTGAACTTCTTGGTGCTCAAAATTTGAATCAAATCCTCCTTCTTCAATGGCTGAAGCGTCACCCGGACAGGAAAACGGCCTTGAAGCTCGGGGAGGAGGTCGGAGGGGCTCTTATTGTGGAAGGCCCCCGAGGCGATGAAGAGGATAAAGTCGGTTCGAATCGAGCCGTAGCGTGTGGGGACAGCGCATCCTTCCACGAGGGTGAGGAGCTCGCGCTGGACACCCTCGCCTTTGTTGCTGCTGCTGCTCCCGCCCGTGGTCACGGACGTGCTCGGGTGGTCGCTGGAGGAGCCGCAAAGCTTGTCGATCTCGTCGATGAAAACAATGCCTGCCCGCGGGGGACAGGGGAGTGATGAGCATGGGGG
>NW_005803878.1:61353-65865 GCF_000240725.1 Microchloropsis gaditana
TTTCCGGCTCAAGGGGGAAGCACAAAAGGAGAGGGAGGCAAAGATCAAGAGTGCACACCTCTCGGTTGTAGTCAAGCGTCCACACCACCGTGTTCAATTTCGGGAAATATTTATGGTGGATGAAATACTCGACATTGAAGCCCATCACAGTCAGGCGCATCCGGGTGAATATCTCCTTCAGGCCCTGCAGGTAATTCTCTTGAACCCTGTAATTCTCACAGAGACTGACGCGTGGAACCATGCGGGTGTAGGCAGGGAAGTCCATGATTCTGCCCCAGACAACCTCGGGAGGGGCTTCTACGTCTTGAATCACCAGGCCCCGCCCCCCCGATCCGGAGGACAGCTGCTGTTTCACGGCCTCGCCTTTTCGAAGTTTCTCGACCTCGGTTTTCTTGAGGCGGATGCTCGGCGGTCCAGGCTTGAAAGGCTTGACAAGACCGTTATGTCCCTGGGGTTTATCGGTAGAAGCGCCCAGGAGGACGGTGGGGAGGAGGAGAGGGAGGAGCAACAGGAGGAGGACGGCGACGGAAAGCGATGGCCGCGGTGTGATCATAAGCTGATGGCTATGGAGGGAATTTAGAGGGAGAAGAGACGAAGAAGATATCTCTCAAGGGGGGGCAAGCAAGGAAGGAAATTTGATAGACGAAGCACGGTGTCCCTCCTGCTCTGGAAATGTGTGCGAGTCGGAACGAACACCAGGTCAAAGCCAAGTAAGAACGTGGATGAAAGAACAAACGTTGGCATTCCGTTTGACCAACATCTCACATAACACCGCAAAAAAAGGGCGAGGCGACGTCTCAGGGTGTCATTTGATAAGAAAAGGGTGTTTGCCGTGTGACACGCGAAAGATCGACTTTTTACGCGTCACTGCAGCGGCCAGGTGTCCTCTTCTTCCCTTCGAGGCCTTCACGCACAACACTTGTCGATGGAAATTCTCCATATTATACACAGAAGGCGCACATGCCGGTGTCAATTTCCTTTGTCCTGGGTTTTGGTGCTTGGCGAGGGTAGGGGGAAAAAGCACGATCGGGTTTGGACAGCGAGTCTCCGCCCTACGGCATTGTGTATGCCGTCGTCCGCGCGTTCACGCGGGCATCTTTTGTCACAATGCTCCCATAGATGACCTGTGCTGTGTTTCATGGAATTGTAGTTGCCGTGGTATATCTAGCTTGGCGTCTTGGTTACGTTCTGTGGCTATTATTGACATACCGTCCCCGAATTTGTGCTACAGGTGCCAGGCCGCCTCTGAATCTGCAAGTTGTACAGTCTTGTAACGCCTTACTGCGCATGATAATACCGATTTCGATCCTCGTTTTTCATTTCATTTAAGACCGGATCTACTCTATTGCGGAAAGCAAGCAACGATTAAATTTTGTAGAGTGCTTTGGAGATGAGCACGTCTCTTTCAGCCCCTCCTCCAACCAGGGAGAGTGGGCATGTGGGTTCCCGCCCTAATTCGACAAGCCAGGAAAAGAAGGAAGGAAGCAAGCGTAGATATGCAAAGGAAGTCTCAGACTCCCTCTGGGCGGATGCATTGGCATATTTACTTGCCATCGTCATCCTCCTCAATTTCTGGTCGGCAGCGTTTTTGGAACTGGTTATGTACGTCGTTTTCTATCCGCTGTGTCCATCGATCTGGTACGTGACACGCATTTTGGGCGTGAGATTCGGCTGGCTTTTCCCCATGCTGTGCCTGAAGTGGTCCAACGTGCGCATCCGCATGACGGGCAAGGGAGCCGCAGCCACCTCCTTGGGAGCAATCCCTCCCTCCCCCTTCTCCTTCTCCTCCTCTTGGCAACGCTACCGAGACCTCTTGACGCCAGGGAAGCTGCCCAGGGCCTTAATCATGATCAATCACTTGTCCTGGGCGGATACCTTTGTCCTTTCCCCCTGGCTCCACGCCCACAACAGCGTGAACGGAGACACTTGCTGGCCTATGTGGAAAGGGTTCATGCAGATGCCCTTGGGGTGGATCGCATACATGTCCGAATGCCCCGTATTGGGGTACGGGAAAGAAGTGGATTTGAAAACGATTCACAGGAGCGTGACACGATTTTTCGAACGGCGGATGACCAAATTTTTCCTCTTCCCGGAGGGCGCCGTGTTCAGAGAAGAAATGCGGTCGAAGTCACATCAATACGCGACTGCCAACAAGCTCCCTTTGCTGGATCATTGCCTTCTCCCAAAGCACGGTGCCTTTTACCGGGCGGGAAAGGAACTGCACCGGCAAGGAATGACGACCCTGGTGGACCTGACCCTGGCCTACCCCCCTGCGTCCTCCCTGTACGACGCTCCCTTCAACGTCCTTGACCTGGTCAAACGGCACGCAAAGCCCCTGTACCTCCCCCTGCATGTCCGCACTTTTGCCATGTCGGAGGTGCCCTGGGACGAGGAAGGGAAGGTGCAGGATTGGCTGAACCAACGCTTTATGGAGAAAGACAAAATGTTGGAGGAGTATTACCAGAACAACGGAGGGGCCTTGGTGGAGGGTGCGGTAGAAGAAGGCTCGCGCTGGCAAGACCTGTTGATGGATCTCTGTGTGTGGATTGTCCTTCAGGCGGTCATGTACGGAGCTCTGTTGTACCTTGGGAGAAGAATGCTGGGATATGGGCCGGTGTGAGTATTGCGGTGTGCCTGGTACGGTGGCACTTCAGGTGAATATGCACAGTTCGGGCTGTTGAAGATGCCTCAATATTTTGATGGGAGACGAGGCATAGAATGACGCCTGCAAAGTCTTCAGGAGGGAGGGGGGGATGAGAGTCCAGTGCCCTTCTTCAGCTTGTGATAAGTCGCACGGCGTGGTGACGGATATAAGACAGGTGTAGCATGGTGAAAGGAGAAGAAGCGCAACGGAAACGGAGAATTTTCGGCTGGAGAAAGCCTCGCAAAATGAAAAAGAAACAGAAATGTCGCGTGGGACCCGGTCGAATTCCACTATGCGTTTCCTTTACAGGTGCATTAGGCACCCAACATCTCCCCCACCAACTTGGAGACGAGTTTGTTGTCCGTTTTTCCCTTATATCTTTTCATCATCACGCCCATGACTTTTCCCACGTCGCTTTTAGCGCTCGCGCCCGTTTCCTGAATAGCAGCGGATACCCATTCCCGCGTAGTAGCCTCGTCTGCTAGTTGGGGCAAATACGTCTCCAAAATGGCCAGTTCTGCTTTTTCTGCTTGGACCATGTCGTCGCGATTTCCTTTAATAAACATTTCGATCGATTCCTGACGTTGCTTGCGTAGTTTTGTCAATATCAAAATGGCCTTTTCATCGGGCAAGGTTTCCGCAGCGCCCTCTTCTTTCAAAGCATTTCCGAGGGCCGACTTGATGTTTCGAAGGGCACTGAGCTTTTCCTTGTCTTTGTCTTTCATGGCTTGTTTGACGGCAGTGTTGACATCTTCATAAATGGAGGCAGAAAGGCGAGTGCTGCCTTGATAGTGTTTTACTAGATGAGTGGTGGGAGGCGCCAGTAGGAAGGCACTCGGCGTTGTCATGCACGCCAAGACCAAGGCGATGCTCAGCCAACTTTTCTGCATGGGGCTGTGCATGTCACCAACAGATTAAGGGAAGGTGGTGAGGACAGCTATACGTGTTCGGGTACTGGAAAAATTTAGGACATGGCAAGCGGATGGGAGAAGGAAAAGGTAGCGAGAACTACAACTTGACGTAGGGCTCAAACTTCAAGTGGAAGTGATGAGCATGGGGGAAAAAATAAATAAAAGGAAATCGTGTCCGTCAACTAAATTAGCGGAATTCTATTGATGTATTAAATGATTAATCTTATCGTCGCTTAATCTTGTTTTGGAAATTTTACGGGCAGCCTTTGACGATATATTTCTCCATTTGCTTCGCTTTCTTCTAGGAACGGGTTCGCCATCGCAATGCCTGTCGACCTTGGTGCTACCGTCAATTTCCCACGACACACTCTAGAATAGTGCTCTCATACCCGCTTGGGCTCCAAAAAAGGCACTGGGAAAAAAAATCCCACAGGTCTACCTCTTCCCGCATCGCTTTTCAAGAATGTCAGCCGGCCGCCACTTTGTGGATGGATGTGGCACGCTCGGAAAGTTACGCTAAAAAGATCGAATGTCCCCCTTTACGGCAAATCGCAGGCAAAATACGGTCATATTTCTCGCCTTAGGTAGTTTAGGGGATGTTTTACCCGTCCTGGCCGTCGCACATCGTTTCGGGCGCAGGCTCGACCGCCGGGGTCCTTGTCCTTCTCCAAGGAAACACCTTCCGGCCCTTGTTTTCATCACACATACACTCTACCTCCCCCGTCTCAAGACACTGCTCGAACGGGCCCTTCCTCGGCTTTCGCAGGCACCCGTGCTCCACATTGAAGGGATTGACAGCCCACCCCTTCCCCTTCGGAGGGCTGGACCCGTCTCGGTCCCCGACGAGCTCGAGCAATGCCTGGCTGCTTG
The DNA here is from genome assembly GCF_000240725.1 of Microchloropsis gaditana. Taxonomy (NCBI): domain Eukaryota; class Eustigmatophyceae; order Eustigmatales; family Monodopsidaceae; genus Microchloropsis; species Microchloropsis gaditana. The sequence goes on from NW_005803878.1 coordinate 65,779, forward strand.
CCGCGGCCATGCACCCATCGCCCTCTTGGCGTCCAATCTCGTTGCTCGCTTCGGTGTCCACATTGGGGAAATCCTGGGCGCTGCCTC
>NW_005803878.1:65875-69541 GCF_000240725.1 Microchloropsis gaditana
GAGCGCATCGATCCAAGGGTTTAGAAAGAGGCCCGTTCCAGTGCGAAAATACAAGCGGACTACTTGGCATTGCTGACCTTCAGGATTTGGTGTTGAACCGTACAGATCGTCATCTAGCATATAAGAATACGTCACAAGGTTCACTTTGGCGGGAGAGGGAGGCAAGGCGTCGATCTGATGCTTGTGGTAGGTGCGGAGGATCTCGGTCCCTTCCTTGTACGTCCATATCATTTCCCCGGCCTACATTGAGAACGGCATGCGGATCAATGTGAGATGCAAAGGGTAGGTCGCAAATAATGAGGAAGAAAGAAGAACCCAACGCGGGGGGACATACATGCGTACCTTGATTGTTTCCTTGGCAAAAATTCCACGACATTCAAATCCGTACAGATTGTGATAACGTACTTCAACTTTGTCAACTAACATGGTGTACGGGTGGGACTGTCTATGTATTTAGAAAAAAGAAAGACCTTGTCCCCTTCCTCAGGACGAATGAACTCCAAACGGATAAATTTCTCGCCGTCCCGCTCCTCTTCCCGGCGTGGCTCCTCTTCTTCCACCTAGCAACATGTGCAACACGGAGTGAGAGCGTACCATTACAAAGCGAGCCGCAAGCAGGACTTTGGAAACTGAAAAAGGGTAGGGTAAGAGGCAAAGTACTTTTCTCCAAGGAACTTGATAACAGCAAATTTTAGCGATGACGGGCAATAAGCAGGGCGGTGTGTCGGACGAACACTGCGATGCAAACACGCACGAAAGCACCTGGTTTTGAAAAATCGGACAAGAGTCATATAGCAGCGGATGCCGGGGTCTGGCAAGAAGCCAGCGAGGGATATGGCCTGTTGCTTGTTATATTTTGTCCCTTCTCCACGAGCCACATCTCACGAGGAAAGCTTCCGACCCCCCTAAGAGACCTGTCCGAGTCTCTTTTTACCTTTCTCATAAAACCTGTGTTTAAGTCCCGATAACTTCAAATTTAAACGTATGTACTTCTCATAACCAAGGTACTTTATGGATTCTTCTTCGCAAGTCGGCTGAATAACATCAACTTCGGAAACTTCACGTCGTCGCCCCTCAAGTTGTCTAATAATTTCCTGGTCGATTTTCTTCATGGATACAAACATGCAACAATCTTCCTGCTTTGTTATAAGAAGTCTTTACAATTCTTCCTCATCGTCGCCACCTTGATCCGCCCCTTGACATTCCTCCCATAAAATTATGGCATGAACATTGGATTTGAAAATATGATACAACAAAAAGTCCACATGCGATTTATCACAGTACTTCTTCACATTTTGGAGCTGACTTGTGAGCTTCAGTCATTCTTATGTGAAGTGTTCTATCGAAACTCAGGCTGAGTGCTCAATTTCCGTGGATCTTGGTACACGGCAGCCACGGGACCTCAATAATTACATCAATGATCCCGCCAAATGCCTCGTTATGTGAAGATACCTCTGTCCAACATAGTATCTTCATGAATTTGAATTGTCTCGCTGGCTCCCAAAGAGATGTGCGGGGGACGTAAGTCGTATGCACGTGATTATCTGAGTAGTAGACCAGCTTATGACATCGCTCCCACCAAGGGTGGCTGGAAATGCCTTCGTGTTAATTGTGAATTACTTTTTATCGATGCGACTTATCTATATGGTAAGGATTCATGAAGCCGGATCCTATCGTATAAATAGGTCGCTGCACAGAAAGCGGTGAGTTACATTGTCGAAAACTGATATTTGAAATAAAAATGAGGTTGCATCCGCAGGGTCACAGGGCCATAGATTCAAGGTGTTAAATTGTGAAAACGATTTTTCTTTGTATTTTTTTGTGATTTGGAGATAGACTGTGAGATAATTTCTTCTTAAACGTTGGTTGTGGGAGGAGCAGACGGACGCCGGCATTAACCTCCTAGGACATGTCCCCTCAGGCAAAGTCCAAAACAGTAACTACTCCGTACAAGCCCACCCTTCCTTATGAGTTTTATATGTAATTTGAATTTACATGAAGATATAGTAGCAGTGAATCCCTGTCGGATTTGTGGGCGTTGTTGAGCTTGCTTTGTCTTTCTGCGGGACTGTACCGGGGCTACCCGACGTAACGTTTTTTTGAAATTCCAAAAGTTGAAATGTGAGCGGTTGCCTCCTGTCTGCCGATTCGCAGCTCCTTTTTTCTTCGTTTCGATGAGATCTATTCTGTGGACAGCTCACCCCTATCTATGACTTACTGCATAGATTACTGCATTAATTATGCCTACCCAATCTTGAGCCCAAACTTAACATACTTTGCATTGTTTCAGACATTTCACAGGTTCCATCGTCAGCTCGTCCTTTATTTGTGAAACGTCTGCTCCTCCACCTTGCAAGCCTTTCCGGCATGTTTGGTCCTCACCAAGCATTCTCATCCCCACATACGCTTAATCGTCGAATACATGCGACAGAGAGACATCCGACGATCACCTTACCCGGGGCGCCTCGGTTGCACTGTTTTCAGAAGGGCAAATCCTTCGCGACTCTTCTCAAAGTGGAGGGTTTTCTTTCCGCACCTATTATTCGACACAAAGAACCGGCTCACAAATACAGACGCTCAAAGCAAACATTTTCTCCTCAGCTCTACGATGACAACATTCACAACCGATTTAAGCCCCAGGCCCCTCCCATCAAAGGCGGAGTCCCTTCGCCTCTCCGTAGAACGCCCATCAAAGGCGGAGTCCCTTCGCCTCTCCGTAGAACGGAGGAAGAACGTGTCTTTCGTTACCCTAGACAAGTGAATACAAGCGTTTCTCCACCTTACGTAGGTCCGTCTATTGTATGTCATCGTCCAGCTGCGCCCCACACGCGAAACGACAAGAACAAGACTCCGCCAGATGAGAAGGGCGTTCTGTCCACCAGAATATCACAGCTTCTTCCTCGCCGGGATCCCTCACATCACCATTCACCAACATTTCACTCCCGACCAAGCGCCGACAAATCTGCGAAATCAAAAGTTTCTTGCGCTCCTCCGGTGGGTACTAGCCCATTTCGGCAAGCCTACGAACGCGGCACTCTCCCGGCCGGCATCCGGCACCATCGGGAGGCGGCCCATATCGCCTCGCTCACCCCCCAGGCCTCATCTTTGAGGCTTCATTGGTACATCCACCCCATGAAGTTGGACTATCGCGTGGTCTTGCCCCTCTTTTTAGAAGGGTTGCGCGAGGTGAAAGACCCGTACAGGTACTTGGCTGTGCGGGGAAGCATGGATTTGATCGCCGCCTGCCCCTCCAAGCTCGTGGCTTGTATGCCCTTTCTGCTTCCCCCTTTGAAACGAGCCCTCGACACGCGCCATCCGCTCATCCTTGCAACCAGTCTGACCGTTCTGCAGGAGTTTATTCTGGCAGATCCGAGCCGGATTGGCCCGGCATTAGTCCCTCATTACCACCAACTATTAGGGGCCTCCGCCGTCATCAACAAGCAGACCTATGGGAACGAGGACAGAAAAGGGGAGATGGCAAGCTCCCAACGTCGGTTGTGCGTGACAGATCTCATGAATGAGACACTGACGCTTTTGGAAATCACGGGCGGAAGAGATGCCTTCCTGCACATTCGTTACATGGTGCCGACATACGACTCGGTCTTGCAACAGGGGGTCAGGAGTATATGGTGAGGGAGGTTGGAGAAAGGGAGGGCAAAGAGGAAA
>NW_005803878.1:69551-73432 GCF_000240725.1 Microchloropsis gaditana
CTGGGGGGGGGCCGGACGCATCCCTTGAGAAAATCGCTGTCCCTGACCCAAAAGCACAAATGGCTGCAGAGGATTGATTGTGGGAGCCACAGTCGGCGCGCAAGTCGCGGCTCTTTTGACTTTCGAGTACCGCACTCTTACGGTGGCGAAGTTGGCCAGCGGCGTGATGCAAAAGGCGTCTGTAGCATTCACTTGATAAGCGAAAGCGTCCACCACTAACGTCTCAGGGGCACACTCGTCCGCCTTTACCTTGACGCGAAAGCGGCGCTTCCCCCCCTTGCTTTTGGTGAAATCGATACCAAGCCAGTAAATGACAGTCGCTCCATCCGTATTCTCAAGCACTTGCGCTGGCGCATAGAGCTTTGAGAACGCATGCTTCGCTATTTTCTCTACTGATAAGCCATTTGGCAGCTTCAACTGGAACTCCAGATTGTCGATGGGACCTTCACTACTCAGCGTGACGGTGATTTTGGCAAGGCCCTTCCCAGCAAGGATCCCACGATTAGCACTAGGCCTTGCTTTGGCCTTGAGAGAAAGCCGCGGACATTCTTGAGAGACAGTGATGAGCATGCTTGCCAAGCCCAGGAGGGCGACAAGGAGGATACTCGAGGAAAATCTCATACTGAAATGCGCTGAATCTGTGCTTGAATGATAGCCTGTAGTGGGTTTGGGAGAGAAAGCGGAAACAAAGATCTTGGGCTTTGAAGCAGTGTACGGTGTCAGTCAAGAAGCACACGACCATCGAAACTCATGGCCCTGTTTTTACTTCTTCGTTTTTCAGAGCTGCGGAGTGCTGTGTCAAGCACAATCAAGGAGCAAAGCAAAACTCGAGACTTGTCAGACAGAAGCATAAGGGAGCCTGAAGCGCAGCCCAAATCGCGAGAGATTCTCTGTGAAGAGGATGAAAAACAACACATACAAGCAATCTCTTTACATAGCTCGCCTTCAAGCTTTCGTATAGAAATGTCCAAAAGACTTCCAAAGTGTCTCGAAATTATAAAGTGTTCGGTGTTGAAAGCAGGCGATAATAACCCCTTCAGCCGGACTACAACCATGTATTCATAGCAGAAAAACTAAACGGATATGTACGAGAAAACAAAGATATGACTTTAAAAAGAACATGTTTTTGAAAAACAAAGATATGTTTTTTGAAAACAACGATATGCCTTTGGCGATTCATGTCCTGTTATGTGAAACCGTTCTTGATCGGCTTATCGCATTTCCATCCACAAGCGCACGTTTCGGCCAATCCGCTCTCAAACACACGTCGTAAGAGATCTGAGTGCTTAGCAGGGCGAAAAAACATTGTGGTGATCTGCGTATCGATGCGAAGTGCGCACGAAGGAGGCAAAGAAATGCTGTGAGGGGATGGAAGAGGCATGAGGTCTGGCGGATATTTTGGAAGTCCAGTCGAGATGACCGTTGAATGGTGAAAAGTAAAATTATAAACGCCCCAGTTGACAGGAAGGGGAAAACGTGGTGGTGGGAAAGAGGGCACAGGGTGAAAGAGGAAAACGTGCGCGTGCCAAGGACGACGCACTGCTCCGCATGGTGGATGCCATGGAGCGACAAATGATATAAGTCATCAAGAGGGAGGGGGAAAGGACTAAGGGGGTAAGCGAGGGCCCCTTTCATGTTCAGGCTGACAGGGGTAAGGGAGAAGGAGATTCCTTTCGACGGAGCGGGGGACCATGTCAGTATCGAAGAAGAAGGAAGACTCCAGGTTTATGACCACGGCATTGGGTTCTATTCGGACTCGTTCACCATTCCTTTTCGCTGGCCGGCGCTAGATGAACATGCACGTTGAAGACGCCACAGCGTCCTATTCGATCCTCGGTGCTCTTTGACTTGTTCATGTATCGATTGTCTGTCCTAGTTGAACGTTTTTATTCCTCGATACTCTATCCTCTGGGCACCTTCTCACATCCAATCGCAATAACCTTGGTATTACTTCATGCGCGTAGGATTGAGACAAGGAAACGAGAAGCACTTTCAACGAATTCATCACATCTGATGCATGAAGTACATCGGACCTTTCTCTTACTTTGTTTTAAAGTTCTCTGGTCAAAAAATAATTTTTAAAAACGATACATATAGATAAGGACCCCGGCTCCTACGAGATGCATGTGTTTTACAAATTGAGAGCACTATGGGTGCTCGCTCTTTCCAAGACAGATGCCCTTGCTGCCTCCACTGCCACGATAGAGGCACGGCGACGCGCCACACACATGATTCTCTTTGATTAGCGATACACTAAAGTCCTGCGAAAAGTGCGCCCTGCAAAAAGTGCCCTTTTCCACACAACACGAGCCACGAGCTCTACGCATTCACACGTCCTGATAATACCCCCTCATACGCCACCTGGACTACCCTTACTTTCTCAGTGCACAAGATGTGGTCGGGCCCTGATATCTTATCTGGTGCTGCGTGGTACGTGCTTGCTTTCTCCCTGTCTTCGCGAGGGATGGGATGGACGGCAGCAACACCATCCTGGAGCACACCGTTGTCCGACCCCTCTCAGCACCGCAACGCTTGTCCTTGACACCTGCTTTTGGCGTCTCGAAGGCCACGAAATTTCCGCCACGCTCCTCGTTCCTCCTTCTTCCTTTATTTCCCCTCGAATGACGTTCTCTCCTTCCCGGACGTTGCCCTGTTGCGGAAGGTCCCGAGGCTCCGCCGTTCCTCCTTACGCTTCCTGGCCTTGGTGCCTGTGTGCCACATCCACCGACCGGCAGAATCTATTTTTTCCGACCTTGGCTTCGAAGCCATCTGATATAGCCGTAACTTTGCTCCGTCTCCCCCCCCTGCAGCCTCGCTGCTCGCCATCTCCTTCCCTCTCGCCTCACATCCCCTCTCTGTCCTGTGTTCCTCCCCTACGGCCCTCTCCCTTTCTTTGCACGACACTATGGATGCTTTTATGTTGCGCCTACACTGCAATGATTTGGGAAGCCAGTTGTCCCTCTCGGCTTATTAGAGATCCTCGCTACGACAGACCTCCCTCCCTCCCTCCCTCCTTCCCTGGCTGTCTGCCTCAACTCAGCTCTTCAATCGACATGCTGGACGGAATCATCCCTTTCGTTTCGCTGTAGATCACTCCTTCCTTCCCACCACCCTCACTCCCTCCCTCCTTTCCGCTTGCAGTCACCTGTGACAGGATCAAACGCCGGACAAAGGGTGGGAAATGCGGCCAGTACCTACAGGAAGAGAAGGGGAAGGACGGAGGGTATATTGATAAGGCCAGTATATATATAGATATATTCCACGCACAAATCATTTCCGAAACGACGTGCTCCTCTCTCACTGCCGCCACGGCCCTCCACATTTCACGGATTCCACCCCCCCCTCCCTTGCTGATGTCTCCCCTTTTTCCTCCCACTCCATTCCCTCCCTCTCTCCCGCTGCATTCCTCACTTTTCTTGCACTTTCGGGAGCATCCAATCTCGACTGGTCACTAATCCCCGACAATCACGCGCCTGACAGCTGCGGAGGGCGGGGGAGAGGGAGGGAAGGAGGCAGGGAGAGCGGGAAAGAAGAGGCTGAGGAACGCAGCACGGCGTATGCGGTGCCGCGGTCCTCTCGGGACACGCGAAAAGGTCATAAAAACTTCCGAAGAGGAGGACGGGGGTAGGCATGGAGAGAGGGAGGGAGGCAGGGCAGGATGAGAAAAGCGGACGCACCGGCAGGTAAAATTGTCACCCTCGGAGGTATTTAAGCCGCTGTTGACCGTCGCGTAGTCGATGGTGATCTCCTCCCCCGCGGCGATGTTCCGGATGGCAATGACGCTCGTCGAGTCGGCCATGCCTGCCAACAGCAGGGAGGGAGGGAGGGAAGCACACAGGGCTGCCGCTGGAGTCCAGCTTGATCATGAAGACGTCATCGTT
>NW_005803877.1:0-73391 GCF_000240725.1 Microchloropsis gaditana
TACGCCCGTTCAGGCCGTTCCTGTGGGAATGCACCGCCTCCTCCGAGCGTCCCTTCTGCAATTCCAAGCTTTGCCGGGCGTATTCCTGTCGCAGACGAGCTTCCACGAGGCCTGGATGGACGGCCAGGACGCGGGTGCAGTCCTCTATGCATGCTTCATATTCCTTGAGACGGAAATATGCCTCGGCACGCTTCATCCAGCACAGCACCAGGTCCTCGCGACAGGATGCGTTAAGGCGTGGTAAGTCTCTATAAAGTTGGATAGCCTCATCGTAGGCAGCGATGGCACCCCTGTAGTCCCGCCGCCCAGATTTTGCAAGGCCTTCTTCCCTCAAATGTATTGCTGCAGCATTAGGGGACGTCATTTCCGTAGGTGCGTCTCGCGTTTATTTTTTAACGTTCTGCAACAACGTCAAGTCATAGTGGTGGTGGTCCCAATCGCCCTTTCCTATCAAAGTTTATGCGAGCAAACGCGATGCGATGAGGCAGCGTGTTATATCGCTTCTGAATCAGTACACTTCATAACAAATCATGGTCATCGCGCTTGCTTGGCTTTCCCCCTGCCGGCATTCCTACTGCCTCCCTTCTTTTTCAGAGGCAGGGCAAGCAGCGCAGGGGGACTGGGCGATAGCATCGCCGAGGCCGGAGCTTCTACTGCCGCGCACGACCTTTTCGGGTGACACGTGGTGCGACCACGCTCAAGATATGGGGCTGATTCAGACACTCTATGTCGTGGCAAGGCCGTTTACACTTCGGCCAGCTTGTGGCTTGTGGAATGAGGAGGTTTGGTTTGTGGCACTTTACTTTTCAGTTAAAGATCGATCGGGCCTTTTTACTATGTTGCGTACGCAGCATGTTGATTCATTCTGAAAATATCCCACGACGACAGCAACTGCGCCCGTGAAAGCCACTGAACTGCCAGACAAAGGTCTTTACAAGACGGGTGTCCAGGCATAGCTAATTTTTCGTCCTTCTTTCGATGGAAGGATCGACATCCGGCATGCGCACTTGTGCGGTCATCGCCATCTTCATCTTTTGTGCATTAGGTGGATTACTCTTCGGCTGGGACATAGGTAAGAGAGCAAAGAAAGGATGAGAGAGTCATCATGAACAATGATTTGATTCGGAATTCGATACCCCGTGCTGTCAGGTGCGACAGCCTATGTCTTGACACAGCTTCAGTCAGACAAAGCAGGCGTCGCGTGGGGCGAGCGGATCGAAAGCTCCTCTGTCCTGCGAGGGGTTTTCACGGCCTCTGCGGTAGGAGGTGCTTTACTGGGGACTGTGGTGGTGCTGCAGGTAGAGGGCTCGATGGGTCGGCGCCGCGAACTGCTGCTTGCGGCGCTCCTCTACATGATGGGAGGAGGCTTCGAATTCGCCTCAAGTTTTTTGTCGAGCGATGCCGGGCTGGTGGTATGCCTACTGGGACGATGGATATATGGTGGAGGGATCGCCTTTGCAATGCACGCAGCCCCTGCCTATCTGGCGGAGATGAGCCCCCCGGGGATCCGAGGCTTCATGGTGGCGCTAAAGGAGGGCATGATTGTGCTCGGCATCCTGCTCTCCCAGGTGGCGGGTTTTATCTTCAAAGACATGGAGGGGGGATGGCGCTGGCCCTTTTTCATGTCCGTCCCCTTGGGTGCGGCGATGGGGCTGGGCATGTCCCGACTGCCCTCGTCGGCGAGGTGGTTGGCGCTTCAGGGAAGACTGGAGGAGGCGGAAGACAGCTTGCGATTTTTTATGAAGGGGGGTGTCGGTCTGGCAATGGAGGAGATCAAGGCAAGCATGCAGGACGAGGAGGAGTGGACGGAGGCGGACGCGGCGGGCGGCGACGGGATGGATGGGGATGCCGGGGTCCTTGGGGATGGGAGGGGCATGCGGGGCAGTGGCGGGGACAAGAGCGAGGGCGCGAAGAGCACACACCACAGCCTTGTCCTTGACGGCGGGGAGGGCATGAAAGACGCGTGGAAAGGGAAGAAGAGGAAGAAGACGACGATCCTACAAGTGCTTCGAAACAGCCGCTATCGCCGACCGTTGATAGTCGGGCTCGGCGTGGTCACCTTCCAACAGGTCAGCGGGCAGCCCTCCGTCTTGTACTTCAGCAACGAGATTCTGCGAGATTTCGGCCTGGCCGACTCGGCCACCCTCTTGGTGGGCGTCTTCAAGCTGGTCGCCACCATGGGGGCCGTACTCACCGTTGACCGACGCGGGCGCCGCACGCTGCTCCTGCTGGGGATCGGGGTCATGGTCCTTGCCCTCGCCCTTCTGTCGGCCATGTTCGCCGTGGAGAAGGAACCGGGCGCCAAAGGGCAGGCTCTGGACGGCGTGCTGATTGCAGCCATGTTCCTGTATATCGCCGGCTATCAGGTGGGCTTCGGGCCCGTGAGCTGGATCTTGGTCTCGGAGATATACCCCACCGAGGTGCGAGGAGAGACCGTGGGTCTGGCGGTGATGGCAAACTTTGGCTCCAATTTGCTGGTGACCTTCGCCTTCGACCCGGTGCGGGAGTCGATCGGGACCAGCGCGACCTTCGGCTTGTTCCTGGGGGTGGCGATGGCGGCCTGGTTGTTTGTGTACATGCTCTTACCGGAGACCAAGGGGCTGGCCTTGGAGATGATCGGAGCCCAGTTTCAGTCCTTTGCCTCCACCAGTCGATGGGGCAGTGGCATGGTCGGGACCGAGGGGCTCTTGTCCTGGTTTCACCGCCATGTCCTCCAGGGGCCTAACACCCAGCACGGAGGACAGCAGCAACTCGCACAGCCGCAGAATACGCCAGCGAGGCCCGCCAAGACCCTGGGGACAAGAAGTAGCGTCACTCAAACCTTCATCGAACAGCTCCTGCCCGTGGAGAAGCAGCAAGACGGAGTCGCGTCCATCGGCCTCTCGGACGCCAGCGGGACGACGGCGACATCGGCCAAGCACCATCTACTGGCACCGCCTCCGCTTGCCAGGTACGGAGTGGGCAGGATGGAAGAGAAGGCTACAACCGCTCCGATGGGAGAAGAAAGCAAGGTCGAATCAGTCGATCTAGGTGAAGGAGAGGTTTAACGTATGACCTGTATGAGGCTCTTTCCCGCCTCATCGTGGGTTTTTTGTTCGATCCATGGAAGAAAAAGCATCCGTACTGAGGAGTTCCGGGAATGATTTGAACCGTCGAATATATCTATCCGTTATGTGTGAGTTGAAATCTTGATGTAAAGAGGAATCCTGTACAGAGATGTGCAGTCAGCAATATCGCCTTGGGCTGGGAACAAAAAAGGTCAAAAGGCTGTGATTTTTGCCTTTGAAAGCAATATACCAGTCTTTAGCCCAAGCGGATGTCACAGGAACGTTTATAGAGTATATTACATTGATTTTTCACATAGGATTCACCGTTCGCTCGACCCTAATGGCCCATATCTTCTGTTGACATGAGATGGCACCTGTCTCCGTCGCCAGAAAAGCCTTCGTCGTTTTGTCCTTGTAGATCTTGCCTCCCTTCCTCCCCGCTTCCCTCTCTTTCCTTCGTCTCATTGCATGACTCCGGGCACTTCCCCCCCGGGCGAGCCGTACGCTTGTGCCAGGCTTCGACGCACACTTTCCTATGGAAAGTGGCTGGCAAGCGCGATCCTCCTACGTCCTCGGTCCACACATTCACACAATTCTGCCAAAAGCCTTGATTGAACTCGTTTTCCCTCCCACGCGAGGGGCGTCGAAGCGCCTCGTTCGTTGTTTGTGCGGTGGCAATGAGGTAAATGTGATAAGAGCAAAGGGAGGCCAGGGACCACGACATGACGAAGGTGAAGACTCCCACCCCGGCAGCGGCGGGAAACTGCCCGGCAACCATCCAGAGTGCCTGCACTGGCTCCGGGGAGTGCAACAAATGACGAACGACGACAGCTAGGCATGTGGCGAAGACGAAGACGCTGAGAACGGTGGTGGTCAGGACGAAGAGAACGAAGCTTCGATAATTTCTCTTGGCGACGCAGGTGCCCACCCAGATGCAATGATGGTCCATCCGCTCGACGCAGCAGTTGCAAGAGCGGCAATGTTTCGCCCGCGGGGGCCTGTACACGTTGCAGGTCTCGCAGTACCGCCAACCGTGGAGCTGCCCCTCTCTGCTTCTCAAATCTCTTTCTTGCCCTTCTCTCAGGTCTCTCGTCATCGTCGATACCTTTACAGGACAAGGAAGAGGAGCAACATCGTGCATCGGACTGGTGGGTGGCGCCGGCCGGACGTGTGCTGGGAGCGCGGGGATGATCCCGGGATCCGACAAGGCAGTTCGCCAGAGGAAATACATGGAGCTCATAATGAGGCATCCAGCAAGAATTTCCACCACAAGTCTAGCGATTAGAGTGGGGAGGGAAGGTGCGATCCAGATAAGGAAAGTAAGCGCGGGAAGTAAAATAAGGACGTTACTGCATAAGAATGCCTTCGAATCTGGACCCAGCATGACCCGACCTCGACACCAAAAGGTGTGAGCTCCTCGCCAAGCCTCAAAAAGACGATACGACGTAACAGAGTGCAGACACGGCCATGGTTGACCTGTTAAGGAATCCTGTCCTTGCATCCAACCCTCCTTATTATGCCATTCCACCCGCCACCATACTCCGTGAACGCGCTGGTAATGGTCTTGACCACTGAGATTATGAATCTGGTCTTGTGGATCCACGGGATCACTTCCTTCTTCCATGACCACTTCTGGTCCAGGATCATCTGTTGCAATCTGCCGCACCGTGAACAAGACGGGTCTGCGAAGGACTGCCGCAATGGAGCTCATACAGTCTGGCGCCGTGTGAACAAGCAAGCTGCGAAAGTCGCCATTAGGCTGTCCATAAGAGAATGATTAAGTTGTCATGATGTCGTCAAACATCCTTCCATGGACTATAATAGTAAAAATTTAACGCAACTTATCCATCACCAACCCCGGCTCATTCGTCTTCTTCCTTGAAACATACCTTGAACCGATAGACGCCATAGGATGGTTCATCCTGCTCATGCAATACTGCCGGTGAAAAGCTCTCAGAAATTGTTGGTAGAAGATGGGATGCACTACCTTGCGCTTCGCTTGCCTCGAGGTACACACCCCTCATGCCAAATGTAGCTGATATGCCTTGTTCGTAGCTTCGGTTTGATGTATGCACTATCTCGAGGATTTTGTTCGTTGATCACGCACCGATCCCCGCGTGACTGTGCACATGCAATCGTATCCTGTAAGAAATAGTGATAATTAGGAATAGGTGAGCATTCATGGAAAGCAGCCATGTGTAGAAAGGGGCTCTCCTCCCACGGAGGTCTGTCATTTCCACGCTTCATCCGTTTCTTAACGGCTGGCCGAACGTTTCTTTTCTTCCACGGGCTTGGACCTGGGAGCCCGTCCGGGCACGTTCTTAGGCTCTGGACAATTCGCCCCCATGTCGTCTACATATCGGCGCTGTTTGAAAATGGACAAATGTAAGCTCTTTCTTTTCTCCCTGGATTTGTGACTATTTTTCCACGCCAGTAACGTAACCCGCACACATTCCAATCGTAAACACAGGAACGCACAGCAGCTCCCCGAGGGACCCCACGTCGCTTTCCTTCGATTGCTGTGGTGCAACACAGAGGCATTAAAGTCATAGCAAGATCGAGTGTACGCCGAAATAAGATGGTCCGACCTCTCATTTCTCCCATTGCATTTGCCACAAACGCATCGACTACCGTACCGCCTGTACGTGATTCACAAACTGCGATACAAAGTCCGTCCAAGACCACGCCCCGTTCGCCAGTACCTATTGTTCTCAGTCCCGCAGGCAATCCATGTGTCATTTGTTTTGATCTAGAACGTGACGGCGTAATATGCTCGCAGAATCACTTCGTATGCCGTGGATGCCTTCAGGTAATAAAATCGAGGGGTCTCCGGAAACAGATGCAAATGCGAAGAGATATCGTATGAAATGGTATCGTTTTTTCTTCATGTCAAAACTGCGTGCACACGTCAACGCTCAGCATAGAATAGGCAAAATTGAGCAACGCTGATGTTAATTTTTTAATGTTTTTAGGGCTTTATCTGCAACTTGGAGCCTGTCACCATTCGCCGGAGCGGAGGCTGTGTGACCTGCCCGGCCATAGACGCAATCACTAACCAAACTTGTTCTGCAGAACCTTGGAGTTATGATGATCTCGTGAATCTTCTCGACCCAGGCACCCAACGAAAATATGTGCAGCGCCTCGAAGGCTTGTTGACCACTGTCCTTTCGGAAGAGAGGGCTGTTTCTGGGGAAGCGCCACTTTCTCCCTATCGTGGAAGTGTGGGCCGTAGACAGCGATCTCACTTGCCAAAGAGTGAACCACCAGCAGCTCCTTCTCTGTGGGAGGAATCCAGATCTCAACCTTTCGATTTGAAAATGAGCACTTGTCGGCAACACATCGCGGAGGAAATTCTGACCTTGAAGTGCCCGCGGAAAGGTTGCCGTCGGGCGTTCCTAGATTTCGATGGTTGTTTTGCTTTGACGTGTCCGAGGTGTGGGTGTGGATTTTGTGCGGCTTGTATTGAGGACTGCGGAGATGACGCCCATAATCACTGTCGAGACGTGCACTATGGCGTGTTTGGCACTTTGGAAAGATTTAACGACATTCAACGAAAACGTCGGTTAGTGGGGGTGACAGAATACCTGAAATGGATTTCACAGCAAGAGTCCCCAGCCTTTGTCAGCAAAGTGCTGGAGTCGCGTGGCCCCGTTTCCCAGGATCTAGCCGATGTCGGCATACAAGTCGAGGAAGTCAAGAAAGTCTTGAACGGAGGCCAGGTCCCGTCCCTGGACATGAACGCCTCTATAGGACTGTTCAGTACTCGTAATCACACAAACGATCAATCATGGATTAGTCGATGGCTCCGTCGTTTGCTAGATGGCCCGGGATACGCGCCGGAGGACGACATCACGTCTCGCCTACTCGGAAATATCACGACTGGTATGCTGATCCTTGCAGGCGTGCACGGCTTAGTTGGATCACCTTCTCATGACACCGATGCTCCTTATGGATATGGCATGTGGTATTTTTTGGGGGGAATGACAAAATTATTTTACGGCCTTATGGCTGCACCGCCAGCCTGCTTGTTATTGACCGGCCGAGGCAAACAACTATTGCAATCTGCACATGTAGCTTTCCTTACTGCCGTGGTATTCTTGCCGCTCTACTACTCTGCAGACCTGCTCCCTACTCTCATCCTCTGTTTAGCTAGTATCTTGTCAGTGATTGCGCACATTATAGGATTCTTAGTTGATGTGCTCGTCGAATGTTCCCGTTTGGCGCAGCTTCTGCTTAGTGAACTGTGGACAAAGCTTTCTCAAATGTCTTCATTTGCGACAAATGCCTTTAATCGGAGCACTTTGTGGCCGTGTTACCGTCGCATAGCAGAAGATGCTTTATTCAATATTGTAAAGAATCTGCGTTCTATAGGGTTACTTCCGCCTGCTGATGTAGAGTTGAGAATCGCAACTGCTTGAAAGAAATACTTACAGATTAAAGATATCCCTGGCTTGATTGGAACGAATTATCCAGCGCCTGAGACTTGTCAATTAGAAACAAAACATTCATGTTATGAGAATTTTAACTGGTCCTTTCACACAAAAATCCTTTCACATGATTTTTCGCCTTATCGTGTGCTTCTCCGTATCATACATGCGGTATCGCTCCTGAAAAGCTTACATTCCTATTATTCTTCAACTTCCACGTACACGCAATGCTTCTTTATTGCAGCTGCATGTCTACAGTCTATTTCCTTGTCCCTCCAACTCATCTGCGAGTCTGTTCAATACCCGACCAGTTAACTGGGCCAAGAATCGACGACCTATAGCAGCCACGCCAGGCGCGATTTCGGGGAGGACCTGACGCGACACACCCAGAGCTGTTTCGATAAATGCGATGCTGTTAGCGGAAGGGCCGAATGGTGGTAACGGAGGCGGGAAAGAGAATGGAAAATTGTTGTTGCTGCCACTGCCGCGACCGGGAAAGGGGAACAGGAACGGTGGCGGAGGAGGGAAGGGGAAGGGAAATGGGCTTCTATTCATGCCATTGCCACTCCTTGTCTCGTCTAGGGGTGCTTGTACGCTCACAGCACCCAAAAGTAAGCGCAGTGTCTTCAGACTTTCTCTGTCCTCTTCTGTTAATTGCGAGAGCGTTTCAGCCCGCTCTGCTAGCGCTGTGAAAAGGCCTAACAAGGAGATAATGGGAATAAAAGGGACAAGCGCAAGATTTCCCAGTGGCCCAGGAAGACGGCGAAGATTGCTGGAAAGGGCTAAGGGTGTCGTCTTAGCACGACGAGCCGCCAAGCCAGTCACTTCCTTGATAACAGCGTCCGCCATCCGGACCAACTCGTCTGTGACCAGCTCTTGGACAAAATTGCCATCCTTATGAAAAAGGATTTGAAGAACCTCCATGGTGGGCTTATCGAAATCCAAGTACCCTTTCCCTCCTTTTCCACTGCCGCTGCTGCCGAGAGCCATGAGCCGCTCACGACTGGGCAAGGAGGTAGCGGCGAAAGAGGGGGCAGTGGACGAGGACACAATCGGGGACCCCCCCACCGTCACGGCCATATCGTCGAACGAATTTGTAAAGTTTCGGTATCCCTCTATCATGTCGTTGACACGCTCTACTTTCAGCTGCTTGTCGTTCCCGTACAAAAACGATTTTAGGGCGGCACGGATACGAGGTGAGTCGTCCGTCAGAAGGCGTCTAGCCAGGAAAGGAAAGCATTGGTTGACGATGGAGTAAGTGGGAGAAAGGCCCAGCCCCAAACCTTCTATGGCGCTAAATGCGCGCACAATCAGTCCAAACCTAAAGGATGTAGAGAGAGATTAGAGGGAGACAGCATCGTGCCGCATGAGTTAATCAACCCAGACTCGTATGACTGTAAAAGCACCTCTCTTCCGTCTGGAGAGACATTTTGACTTCATGCGCGATGGATTCATTTGTTTGCCCAGTCAGGGACATACGAGCGACCATAAGTGTTGAAGCAGACCTCTGAAAAAGACGTACCAGGGGGGAATAGTCAGCGGGTACTGCTCAGCGAGGGACTCGACCTGATCGCCGATCTCGTCTACATTCACCGCCTTGGCGCCTCCACCGTTGCTCAACTGCTCCAATACCGAGCCCAATATCGGAGCGACAATGCCTAGCTTCTTTTTATCGTCCGCAATTTCTTGCGGTATGAACCCCAGACGGACAAGATCGCATACAGTAGCCTGGAGGCAGACGTTTGAATGAATTTAGATCAATTGGCATCTTCGAGAGATTCGACCTCATGAAATGACAAATCTCTCCATTCGAGTCTCGCAAGACTAAAATCGACCGTTCTTCCCAGCATACAAGTGAAACAAAATGCCCACGGGCAGAAGGTAACTCCACTTACCTCCCAGTCTTGCGCCGTCAAATGCGCCACGTACTCTATGAGAGCAAGTCGTCGGTCCGCGTCGATCTCGGTGACCAAGCCATGGTCAAGGATGGCCAGACGTCCATCCGGAGTGACGAGGAAATTGCCTGCATGGGGGTCCTGCAGGGACGATTGTAGAAGAAAGGGGATGAGATAGGGTCCTGGCCTCACGAGTCGACGTCTCAACACGACATGCCGGCAACGGCATTTTCAGCCACGCGACTCACCGCGTGCAAGATGCCGGTGTCCAGGAGTTGGACCAGGTAGCTGTTCAACATCACCGCCAGGATCTTCTCCAGCTTTTCCTTGTCATTCGGGTCGCTTTTGTCGAAGGACTGAATCTTCCGCCCCTCGATCCATTCCGTGACCAGCACGTCCCTCGAGGAGATGGTCTCATACACCTCCGGCACCACAACGGCGTCTTTCACGAGCGGGAAAGCCCCCATGGCTTTGGCGAACTTCCGGGTATTCTTCTTCTCCTGTACGTAATCGATCTCCTGCTGAAATCTGCCTCCCCAGTTGTTCAGAACCTCGATGAAACTCGTGCAGCTGGCTTGGAAGCGGGGAATGGTCTTGCCAACGTTGCAGAGCAACCGGATGGTATAAAGGTCCAAGGTGATGGTCTCCAGCATGTTCGGGCGCTGCACCTTCACCGCCACCACCTTCCCGTCCACAAGCTCCGCCCGGTACACCTGCCCCAGGCTCGCTGCCGCCACGGGCTCATAGAAATCCGTGTCAGGATTCTTATACACGTCCTTCAAAGCGGTCCCCTTGGGCAGGTTGGCGGCGATGATCTTCTTGGCCTCGCGGGAAGAGAAAGGCCGTACTTGGTCCTGCAGGGACTGGAGTTCTTTCAGGTACACGGGCCCGACGATGTCAGGACGGACTGATATGAGTTGTGCGACCTTGATAAAGACAGGCCCCAGCTCCGTGATGAGGGCCGTCAACTGCTTCGCCCGCTCTGAGGCCTTCTCTTCCCCTGTCGCCATCACATAATCCACGAGCAGACCCGAGAGGAAGCTGCTCGCACTGGTAAGACCGCTGACCAGGCGGTTCAGGACTTTGCGGGGCCGGGCGCCGAAGTAGGCGTCAATGAGCGCCGGGTCGTACACGGTGGGCGGGCCCGTCATGGCGGCCCCCAGACTCGACCTGGCGTCAAAGAGGGCTCTGGCCGCAGACAGTCCCAGGCCGGCGACAAGCACGCCGGCCAAGGTTTCTTCCGTCTGCATGCGCAGCGCCGGGTTGACGGCCGCTTGCTTGAGGAAAAAAGCTACGGATCGCGTCATGTCTTGTGCGGCAAGACCCTCCGGGAGCACTCCGTTGGCACCCCCCAGCATGTCACCAAGGCCATTCGCTGCCTCCTCAACGCGCCCGTCCAACGCCGCGAACCACTCGGCCCCTTTGCCCTGCAACGCTTCACTTGTCGCGACGGTATCTGCCCCCGTGGCTCGGGTCACGGCCTCTATGAAGTTTCCCGCTTTCACAAGCTCCATAAGGGACGCAAGATCCACCTCCCCTATGTGATCGACTGATTCTTGCACGAATGATGTAAAGCTGCTTGCCTTGGATGCAAGCATCTTCATGGTTGATTCATAGTCTAGGCTCGCAATCCCTGAGGGGGACGAGAGATCAATCGATTCAAGTGTCCTCCTCAAATCATCAGCCGTCTCGCGCATCGTGGCGCTCACGTCCACCTCCGCCAATTGCTGGAAGGCCGCTTCCGGGTTGGACAGCACTTCCTCAACTTTCTCACGCGGTAGAGGGGCCACCGATAGACCAACTACGCCGCCCACAGTCCCAAGTACTCGTCGTAAAATTCGGCCCACGAAACTTCCTGGCGGTTTGCGGGGCGCCTGGTTTGAGGGGGGGGTGGCCATCATTCCTACCGCTCTCCGAGGAGCTGCCCGCGCAAGAGGGGAGACCGAGATCGAAGGACCCACAAAAGCCATAACCATCTCTGCACTCAGCCACAACAGAGGAATAAAAGCTCGTAATGTAACGACGGTCGAAGTCCGCTGCCTCCGCCGCCGACTGCGCAAAGGGAAACCCGTTCGTGCCATGCTGATTGGACAACGTCGAATACACCTACTCTGGCGAAAATCCAGTTCAGCACACCTAATGAATATGGTAAAGGTAATGAAATGCGTGAGATATCCCGCCAACAATTGCTTTTCCAACAAGCACCTGCTCACTCCAGCACCCTTAAACCCCGGCTGCCACCACCTCAGAGTTTCCGAACGCCACGTCGCGGATTCCTGTTCTCTCTTGGGGAGGGGGTCCATTTGTGTACCTCGCGCGCGCTGGCCACGCAGAACATTTAGACGGGGCATTTCTTTTCGTGCTTCCTCTCTCTTTTCATCCCGGTGCTTACTTTAGAGCGCGGTAGATCATTTATGTGATCACAGGGCTTTCCAAATACTCCAAAAATCCACGGGGTACATGCAATTCGGGCTGTAGCATGGGCCAACCTCCTAAAGGTCGAATATTGGACATGAATTCTAGGCATTCTTGCATTTCCGTGTACCGGCTCATGACTTTCTGATCATCTTTTGTCTCGACTTTTTTTTTAAAATGAACGCTGCGAAAGGAAAAAAACTTTCCCCGCGCGAAGGACTTCGAAGCACTAGAGCGTCTTGCTCTGTGACGTATCCGCAGCCGGTTCGGTCAAAGTTTTGAAGAGCTTTCTCTCACATAAAAGGAAAATGATAATACATTGTACTCGATTTAACACAAATCAATGAAGAAATAAAATGACGGACCTGCTTGACTTAGTCCCCCTCCCTCTCTCCCTCCCTCCCTCCCTCCCCCCCTTACGAGCTGCGAGGAAACAAACAACGAAAAAAGATCGAATTTCGGAGGTTCGATACTGGTCAAGGAAGATAGAAGTGACGGAACGGCTTAGGCCCCCATCTTCCAAAACTCGAGGTGCACAATTGATAAGTTTTAAAAAGTTTCATGATACCTGGCTAAATTTCTTTCATCAAGTGAAATCTCGGGCCGTCGTTGTTAAGCTTGTCTTATCATTCAACTCCAATGAGGACTGCGTCTTCTTCCGCTGCTGAAAGATAGTAACACCTCCGCGAATGTTGGCTGCAGGAAGTAGTAGACCAGAGGTAAAGTTCAATTCTCCGAACGATGATGTACAAGCTGAGCGTACAATATGCCCACTCTCGCTGAAGGGACTCTCACTTTGAGACACCAGGAATACCGACGCCCGGCCTGTGGCGCTCGTCCCGTACGTATTCATCCTTGTACTTAGTTCGCTCAAAATACATCGCGACAAAGTAGCCAAAAGTCATGCCGCCAAACATCGTTGCGTACGGGTGCTGAGCCATGGCATCGGTTGTGGTGACCTGACGATATCGAGACATATGGGGTATTTGAAAGAGCTGAATTTCACGTACAGAATAATAGAATGGCGTGTTGACTAACGGGGTGGCAATTGCTGCGTTGAAATTGTCAATCATACGCACCGGACTAGGACGTGTGGAAAAAGAATTACGAAGCATATGGTGCTTGCCACGGCCACCCAGGGTGTGAAATATAGGTCGATAATACATGTGGCCTTTTATGTACTGATTATGCTAATTCAGTATGAAATGGTTTGAGGTGAGGGCTTTGTTGAGATTGCTGTCGGTAGCATTAAAGGTTTTGAGAAATCCAACGCAAGAAACATTTCAGGGACATGGCGTGCATGGCTCGATGCGCCACCATGCCTAAAAAAGTATCACAAATATGTTTGTTCTGTAAGAGACGGAGATAGAGGAAAAAGTTGACATTTCGCGATGATATCAACACGATGAAGATGAAATTTACAGAACGGAAGTGCTCCTGTCACCTCCCGCCCGGAAAAACTGGACACGTACGCGTTCTCTTTCGGCAGTTTCTTCCTGG
This sequence comes from Microchloropsis gaditana, assembly GCF_000240725.1. Taxonomy (NCBI): domain Eukaryota; class Eustigmatophyceae; order Eustigmatales; family Monodopsidaceae; genus Microchloropsis; species Microchloropsis gaditana. The sequence continues at coordinate 13,285 of NW_005803877.1, forward strand.
CCTTAACAAAGCCACTTCATCCGAACTTTTAACAAAGATTCAGGGGTGATCATTCACGCTCACACGCCCATACCTAATATAGTCCTATGGTCACAGCCTTCCCCTGTCATGGGATACAAACGACGTCGGGAGAAAGGGAGTCTTCCATGCAGTGCCTCACTTAATGCGGCCCATGGACGTAAAGGTGCCCTCTGGCCCATACCAGTCGATGTATCGTCATATCAGTGGCTACAACAATCACCGCATGGGACATTAGTCACTCACGGGTGCATGACAGGGTCAATTAGACTCCCTTCACGACGTCTAATGACTTATACAACCATATTTGAACCATTCGCTCGGATATACTTCTTCCTTCCGTCCCCAAGAATAAGGAGGAGGGTATCAAGCCTCCTGTCACCTCCAAAGTCGTGGTCGTCTTGCCTGCAAATATTTCTACTAGGAATATTATATTTATCAATGCCTACTAATGCAGGAGGACTATACAGTATTGGGACAGATTCGGTGCGTAATGGACCCAAAAGTTTACAGGGGCAGGTCTCCATTTTCCTCGTGAGAGATGAGGAGGACCGCTACTGGTCTGGACCGCGTCAGTGAAAATTCCACGTTCATGTGCCGCTGCTGACCGTAATGCAATTTAAAGTTTTATGATATATTCCAGTGTGCGCAATTAACTCTTTCCCACCGATTTTTTGCAGATGACAGGGTCCACATCTGCTCCGAGCAACTTGGGAAAGACCGAAGGTTGCTTTTCGAAATTTGACTTTTTGCTCAGCCAGACATACCCCGCCGTTGAAATTGACAATCGAGTTTGTCAAGCGTTTTGTGCAAGTCAGCGCTTTTCAGTTTCTGCCACCTCACTCAACACATGCTACTGCGGAAATAATTACCCATCCGCGTTTTTCAAGGTAGAGCAATGCGACGATGAGTGAGATTGAGTGATGTCATTCAAAGAGCGTTTTATACATATCCCAGCAGTCGTAAATGCCAGTCGCTGCTCGTCGCTTAATATTCTTGCCTGGGTCCCTGGCCTGTTGCTTTCCTTTTCTGTCCTCACAGGTCAAGGACGACATTTGCGACAATCCCTGCAGTCCAGACAAGACCTACTGCTTTGTGTATGCCTGCTGCGGTTCAAGGGATGGGACGTACTTCACTGTGGCATTTGCTGGCCAGGTTAGTTGAATTAATTTGGAAATATTTTTATAAATGATGAGTCTGAAAGAGACCCTCAAATGAACGATGTCTCCTCATTTCCTCTATCTCTTTCTCGGATATGTGTTATGAAAAGCTTGATCCCGTCCTTCAGCTTCTGCGGCAGCTGACATACGATTATCGAATGAGTAACCCTCGCCTACGAGATCACATAAAGACATTAATGGGTGCAAGCGCTCCCCTCCAGGTGCGTGAATGTCTTTTTCGGCTCCTCTCACAATTTACTTCCATCCCCCTCGTTCTGTGAGACTTGACGTCTTGATCTAACAAATCATCCTTTGCTCTCTACTTAAGGTGATGTCTTCGAATGGTCTTAGTACGGGTGTAGTGATGAGCGGTGGGGCAGGCATTGGCCTTCAAGGCTCCTGTCCTGACCACTACTCGGAATTTAAGGGAGCCTGCTACTCTCGTGTCTATGGCAAAATGATGAGCTACATCCAAGCTAAAGAAAGATGTCAAGAGGACGGGGCATCTCTTGCTGTCATTACATCTCGAGAGGAGAACGACTACCTGACGCGCATGTTGTTCCAGCGCCCTGGCTGGATTGGTTTAAGCAACAGGGACGTGGGGGGGTTCCAATGGGACGACTACACGAACTGGGGCCCGGGAGAGCCGAACAGTCTCAACGGCTTCGTCACGAAGCTCCCGGTCTCGGGTGCAGCAACAGGAGATGCATTCGACGATTTACAAGCAGGCGTGCGCGTGAGTAATACAATTCTCTCTTCTACATCCATGTATGACTCAGTGCTTTCTTCTCTAACTCCCATATCCGTTCGCCACCCTTATGCGCTCCTACAGAACATTCGACAGTTGGCCGTCTATTCTTCCTCCAGGCTTCTTGGCGTTCAGGGCCGTTATTTATATACCAATGGTAGCGAGATAATCGGGAACGTCATGGGGACCAACAAGGGGGGGGACACTGCCGTTATCAGTCTCTCGTACGGGCAGTATTTCGCTTCAGCCTTCGGAGACGTCGTGAACGACAAGCTTCAGTCATTGAATCTGGTCGTGAAGGATGTCAAGGGCAACAGCATCACCTATGGGCCCTATGGCACTCCTGGTGGGAGTGGGGCCAAGTCCTGGATAGTAAACGCCACTGGGTGAGTACTCTGCTGAGCAAAATGATCGTTGCCTTATTCACAGTATCACCCCTGATTGACCCGGTTCATGCTCTCATTTCGTACGAAAGGTTGCTTGTTGGTTTCTTCGGATTCAACTCCCCTCAGGGGATCAATCAACTCGGATTTTATGATTTGCAGTCCCCAAGATGTACACAAATCACCCCGCAAGGCAAGTGGCGCACAATACCCTGCGCACAATCATTCGACGGTGTCTCATATGCCTGTCAGCTCCGTCCGACGGCTAGTGCCGTTGATTGTCCGGCGGGTGGATGGTTTAGGTACGGTGGCTTCTGTTATAAGGCCTTTTCCGGCAATAAATTGAGCTGGGAAAGCGCACGGCTGTCGTGTCTGACAATGCAAGCTACGCTAGTGACAGTCGCAACTCCTGAAATGAGCGCATTTTTCCAATCGCGATTTCGGGGATCATACGGATTCGTTGGCTTTAAAGACCGTATGCCGATGGGTCAGACGAATAGATCATTCGTATGGGAGTCTTACACGAATTGGGGCGTGGGAGAGCCCAGGCCATTACCCCAGCCCTCCACGTCGGCCTCCCCGGGTGCCCGCGTCAACACAGGAGGAGGATGTTTGGCGATGGACGTAAGCCAGACTTGGTTCACGATTGACTGCGGAGACACAAGTGTGCCACGGGCAATCGTTTGCGAGCTGACACCCACTGATAACTATTGCACATGCCCGGATGGATGGACTGCCTTCAGCTGCCGCTGCTATCGAGTCGTGTCGCGAACGTCTAGTAACGCTTTTGCGGGCGGTGTCTCCTGGATCACCGCAGCACAGGCCTGTGAAGGGCTCGGCGGTGCTTTATTGGATGTCAATAGTCCGGGGGAAAGTAGTTATATTGCGAGTCGTCTGGCAAAAAATCAAGCAGTTTTCCTTGGACGGCGTGACATTTTTAATTCAGGTATTTTTACATCCAACACGTTTTCGAATTGGGCCTTAGGAGAGCCAATTGACAATCTGGGGACCGTAAACGGCGGGGGGAGCGGGTTGTGTGGTGTCTTGCGGGGTGACAGCCAGTGGTACGGTTTTCCATGCACAAGTTCGTTCTCGCAGGCCGTTTGCAAGCGGCCCAAAGCATCTCCAGTAGGTGGGCGTATCACCACAGGCGAGGAATTCACCATGTTGGCTGTCGATCAAGATGTGGAACCAAGATGGGGGACACCTTTAGATGTCTACCTGCAGCACTCGGCCACGGGCGCCTATTTGGGAATTGATGGCGCTGGGAACGTCTTTACGTCCACCTCCCGCAGTAATGATGCTCAGTTGCAGGTCGTGGGAGCTGTTAACACAACGGGGTTCACGATCAAGTCGAAAAATTACGGCTTCTATTTGAAACTGGATCCTGACGAAGGACACCTCAAAACCCTTGACAGTAGCGTCATCGACGCTGACGATTTTTCCTACTATCGAAGAGAACACCAGCGGCGAGTGCCTGTGGCGGCGACCGAAAATAGGCGGGAGAGAAATGATGCCGGCGCGGAGGACCTCCGTGCTGATGAATCATTTATGCAGTCGGACTCCTTGTCGCCAAAAAATAGTGAAGACGACAGCAACGAAGAAGGTATATTTGCACGCAAGCGGCGTGCTCGCAATCGTCGGCACCAAGCACTCGACAGATCCCGTAGAGAGGTTCTCACATTCAATGCTGGTACTGCCACACCGGTGCCCACGCCGGCCGGCATGAAATTTGACTCTAACGAGGCCAACAAACCAAGTGTTTTCAGTTCCACGAAGAGCTTCGGACCTGTTTCTGTACAAAACTTGCAAATTGGTGTGACGGTACAAAAATCTGAAAGCATGCCTAATCCAAGGTACTGTTCGCTGAAAATCTACGATTTGACTGCGACTTCGGATTCATTCAGCTGCTACTACATCCAAGGTGACACGTCAAACCTTCCCATGGTCGATCTCAGCGTACAGGCGTTCACAATTCAAGACAAAACCACCAACATGAAGCCAAGAACGCCTTTGCAAAACGGTCGGACCAAGTGTGAGAACGAATCTCCGACTGATACGCTGACATGTACCTTCTCATATGGAGAGGGGCTTACCTTTAGCACAGCCTTGTCCGTAACATGGGGCCAAAACTACGCCAACCAGTTCCAGATGGAGCGGAGATACGGCGAAAATACTGCGATATGGTACAATTACTTGTACGCGTACGATAATCAGTACACGTCCATCACTACCAACACATACGTGGAATCTAGAAATTGGGCCGTTAACGTACCCGTTCCACCCCTAACTGTCTGTACGATTCAGTATTGGTTAACATCTGTAGATGTTAATTATGTTTGGCTGGCCATTTTGAAGGCTACGGGTTCTTTTGAGCTGTCTGCCAATGGTGTGTATTTCGGCACCAATCATGCTTTGTCTGACGTATCCGATCCCTGGGATTTAAACGTGTACCAGTGGGGCCGCTATTCCGCAACCTCCCAAGCGGAGGTCATCATTACGACGGACGAGATGCAAGCAGCAAAATATCAGCTGCAGGTGCCTCCCATGAACAATATTCCGTAGAAGATATGTTTAGAGATAGAGTTTGCGACTTCATGTTTTGTGTTTACATTTTGTATTTGTCAAGCATAATTAAGTAATTTCCCTCATGACGCTTGCTCTGGACAGACGAAAGCGCGAGGTAAGACGAAATTTAACAAACGTCTGATCAATGTATTACCTATTTCATTTTCTTTCCTGATATCACTCTTGTGAATGGATTTATAAAAAGCAAGGCTCCTACCTCAAGGGCCTCCACTCCATGTGGTATATATATATATATATATGCACTTATACCTATTCACACAAAATTCTTATAAATTGGAGTAACCAGGCCGATCGAACGGCCACGTGTCATACGTTGCTTGATTGCTTGAAATGATGATCTCCCCTTGGGTGGGATATTGAAATCGCCCCCATAAATAGAAAAGGAGGTCTCCTGGTGTCGAAACGGCCGATAAAGACCGTGGGCTCCCAATATTAAACCCTAGTGAAGAAAGTTGGAATGAACCTGTGGCTGTGAATAAAGCATTCCAAACGTAATTCAAGGATACCGTAGACTGCCAAAATTGCAATATAATCGTTGTCTGCGGAGGGACAGGGACCAAGGCCGTATACTGATTGGTTTGCAAATATTGTGTCAGAGTGATACCAGTGTAGGTATTGGTGCGCAAGATGGCCATATTCCAAAAGTTTCCGGGAGGACTGATGTACCAAATATTGTACGTATTCTGCAGCATGTATCCTGCCATAATGTTGATAATTGTTGAAATGCCCAGCGCCTGGCCGTACGTGGCTGTACACGTCGATGACTGGTCAGGATTCGCATTTTCGCACACCAAGCGTCCGAGGTCCAGAGGAACTCGAGGACTCAGCATTGTCGCTCTATCTTGATTGCTCCAAGCCGCCATTTCCAAGTTTACCTCGGGTAGGCCTTCAGTACTTCCCTGCACTTCATAACATTTGAATGATGTGCTTTCAGGTGTCAAGTCATATACGTACATGGAGCAGAGCATAGGGCCAGCATCTGCATTTCCATGTGCAACCAGTGAGATGGCGAGATTCTGAATCCCTAATGCAGGGACGACATGCGAGACAGTGAAAAGGCTTGCGTGGCCGTTTCTGACTAGGTCCATCATCTCTTGACTACTGTCGCCGTCGTCAGCTTGTGTAGGAGACATGATCGCCCGTAACTGACCAGTGCTGGGATCAGATTTGATAAAGCTTCGATGCTTTGCAGATTGTAGCAAGAACGCGCCTATATTTTTGCTGGTTGTCGCCATATGAAAGGTAAAACGCGTTGATGCTCTGGTCTCCGGAGACTCGTCTTTCAGCATAGGGAAAACGTTGCCTTCATCGTCGACAGCCAGTGCAGCTCCTGTGTCAGTTTGTTTGATCTCTATATCGAGAGGCAGACCCCATACGATATCCTGGCCTGGAATCAGGGATATCTCGAATGTCTGTCCATCCGTCCCTATGTATGCCGCCGTAGCAGCTCGTGGAAGGCGGCATACGTATGCCCTGAGACTACTCTTGCAATCCAAGGGGTACCAGTCACCGTCTGCACGCATACTGCCACACAGCCCCTGGCTGGGAACAGGTTCGTTGCCCGCACCCCATGATGTCCAGACCTCGGGGATCACCGTCCCTTGACCAAATGTATCGCGGAGGCCTAAAAATACGATATTGTTACTCTGCTGAGCAGCACTTTGATACAGCCTTGCGTTGTTCTCAGAGTTACGAGGCAGTGGCAGACTTCCACCGTCCACCAAGCTGCCGCAAAATTCTTGTACATTCAACCATGACGCGCTGGAAAGGTCGTCATTGGCACTGCTGCCAAAGTAATAGCAGGTACATTCCCACGCTACCCATCCTTGGGGGCAGGAGCACTCATCATCCAACACAGGGGATTCGCACACTGGCATTACGTTTGCCATAGAGGCGGAGCACCGGATTGAAGCCCAATTTCCCGTTTGGACATTCATGAACGCACACGTTGATGCCGGCTCAATTTGATCTTGAGACTCGTTTAGGATCGGTGCAGGCTCATCAGTGTCCCAATTGGTGTAGAAATCCCAACCCCAGATGCTGTCTTGGCTCGATGGTAAGGCATCATGCAGCCCAATAAATCCTTGTGCTCCCTGCATCAATCCCCACGCTGCGTCACGCTTAGCTGCCGAATCCAAACGTGCCAGCCAACCACCAGTCTGGCGACAGGCAGCCGCCGCCTCCAGCCAGGTCATGGACACCGAGGACTGCTTAGACTTGAAACACGATTGGCCAAAGTTGGCCCAACCGGGAGGACAGTCGCGACGGTTCATACCTTGCGGCTTTTCGCAAAGGTAGAAGGGGGCGGGTGCTTTTTCATCGCAGTACACGGCTTCCCATAGGCCTTGATCATTCATCCGTCCGCATTGTTTGCCAACAAACTCATAAAATCCTATTTGATTCACATTTTTGGAGCTGTAACGACCGTGCAAAGCTATTACTTCCGACACTGGAGTGTAGCTGAATGTTGCCTTTGATGCAGAGCCCCAAGGGCCCCAGACACGGCGTCGTCGCATTGAATCTGTTACGGTTATGGTAAGACCTTGAAAAATTTTGCCGTTCTCAACCCCCTCCACCTTGGTAATCCTGTCTCCATGGTTGAGCGTTAATTTTTCGCTCGTCCGTGCCTCCCCCCCCCTGACGGGCATGGCAATCGTTGATCCATTCTTCAGGCGATACGTGGTTTGTAACGATATGATCGAAGCAATGCCGTAACCGACAGTGATGGAAACAAGCCCCGATATATTACGGTTGTAATCGTCAAAAGCCCCCCCTGAGATGGGTCCGTAGGCTTGTGGAGAACGTAGGGTGAAGGAATCGGAATCGGGTTGGTTCACGTCCCAAGCACTGTAAGTTGTCCAGCTCCATGTATATCCAGCCGGTCGGGATGTCGTTTTCAAACCAATCCATCCCGTTTGCCCTCGTAGCATTCCCTGCGTCACGAGATTGTGCGAGGCGGACATCAGACTGGCAAGCGTTCCGCCAAACGCAGTACACGCGGCTTGTGCGTCGGCCTGAGTGATGGGTGCAGCACTCGTAGTTGCCCTATAACATGAGTCCCCACTGGTGTACCAGCCTGTTGGACAGCCTTCGCCAAGTCCCAGAAAAGTACTACTACTCTCCGGAGAATATTCCGTGCTGCTGCTGTCAGATTTGGACGATACGTAGCCCTCACTCACACCATCCATGGAGGAAGAACGTAAGACCTGGAGCGAGGTACTTTGAGCCATAAGATCTTCGATGTGGGCTCTAAATAATGCAGAATTCTCGCGATAATCAAATGCCAACCGCCGGAGGAGCTCACGACGTGGCTCTATCTCGCCAGCAAAGCTAACAGTAAAGTATTTTCGGTCGCGATCCCCACAACAACTAGAGAGAGTACAACCGGCGCGATCGAGACTGCATGGACTGTTACATCGACGATCGTCGACTCGGTGGTACACACTAGGATAAATATTTCCGCAATGACACGAGCGGGCTGTTGTAGCTGCCGTCACAAAGCCATGATCTCCGCACAATAATTGGCATTTGGCGTTAGACAGTACATCGCTCTCAGAGAAATATACTATCAATAAGGCAGCAAAGTCATTGAAACATCCTTCAGTTTTACCTGGCGTTCATAGATAACAGGAAACAGTTGTATTTTTGAGGAGAAATAAACTTTTGAGGGTACGGATCAAAGAAGAGCGCTTACCCAGAGCTCTTGCGCTAAAGGTACCGGTAGTTGATTGACTACCAACATTTGAAGACGAGGATTGCGCGTAGGCTGTCAATAGGGCGTGCAAGAGAATACAAATCGTAGCAAATATGTATGTTCGAGCAGCACCCCGTGACGGACTGCAGAATAAAGATGGAGATGGTAACGTTGGATGGGAAAATGAGCTCCGTCGTCGCAAGCATCTTCCCGACGACGGGATTAATTCCCGCATATCGTCTGTAACATGCGGGGAGAAGTAGGTTAAAGGTACGATGACTCAAAAAGTGCGGGTGTCTGAGGTGATTTGATGGCTTCGGCCCATATTTGAATTTGAGCCGTCCGTCATGACTGCCCGTTAGACGCCGAAAGAGTTGAATTGGTCTGACCCTGAGGTAACTTTCCATTGTGGCGGAATGACAGGTCAATGAATAACGAGAAAGTAAAAAAATCAATCATCTCTAGTTTTTGATACTGCGAGTCAATCGAAAAAAATTGTGCTATTTGATTTACATTTTCTCCACTCCGTGCAATTTACATACCCCCTTTTCCGTCAAGAAGCTCTAGGCTTCCTGGAAATTTTCGGCCCTTTCCCAACACATGCTTCTCCTTTTCTTCCTGTACCTCTGCATGCCGCACCACATTCGTCATCGAAGGGACAGGGAACGGATACTTCTGATTTTCCACATCATCGACGGTGATAATTATTTCTGCCTGACTAGGGTATGCAAATGTGCCGAAGGTGTAAAAAAACAAGTCCTCCAGGTAACTAAGCGTGGTTAGGGATTGGCCTGTAGAAAGATATAGACCCATTGACGAGATATCAAATGAGCCTTGGGCATTCAGGATTGCTTGCCAGACATAATTGATATCGACCGTCGATATCCAGAATTGCACTGTGGCTAAAGACTGCGGAGACACGGGCACCACCACAGCCCAATTTCTGGTCTCGATATAAGAGCGGATGACTTGACTAGTGTAAACATTCGTATACGCTGCCTGGAAATTGTAGTACCCTCCAAAATTTCCGCCTGAACCAGCCGCAGAGCCCTGATTGATTTGAAAGAAGAAGGCGTAGTATTGCCCGAAGGTGATGTCTAGCTCCCGTTGGAAAGTCAGCCCTTCCCCATACGCCACGTTGCATGTGACCGTCTCGGCAGGAGCCGAGTTCTCACATCGCGTTCTCCCATTTTCAAGGGGAGAACGCGGGCTGAGGATGGATGTCTTGTCTTGCGTGATCCACGCAGCCATCTCCATCTCCACCAAAGGAAGGCCAGTCGGGTCACCCTGGACTTGATAACAAGTGTAAGAGTCAGAATTGGGCGTCAAATCGTAGATAAACATTGTACATAAGCGTGGTGACTCCATCGTATCTTCACGAAAAACTGCAACTGAAATTTGCAAGTTTTGCAAGGCCAGGGGAGCGATCAGGGTAGAGGCCATAAAGACTGTAGCTGGCAGGTTGGCGTACTTTTGAAAAGGCGCCATGGTCGAGGCAGGCGTATTCCCTGCCAACGTAAAGCCTGCTCCACCCGTTCCTTCGTATCCTTGCGTGCCACCGGCCTGGAGATCACGTCGATTCGTTCTCTTCCTGCGAGATTCTCTCTTCGGCGCCGGAGTGGTGTCTGGCTTCTTCTTTTCCGTGTATTTGACCCCCCTTCCATCTCGACGTTTCTCCGCCAAGAGCCGATTTTTCTTGATGGCCTGCGCATTCGCAATACTGACCGAATTAGTACCGCCAATTCCTGTCTCCACTGCGTAGTCGGAAACATTGAGCTTCGCTGTCCCTCCCATCAATCCGCCCGTCGATGGGTCATAGTTCAAATACATGGCCTCGTACGCCAAACTCTGGATCAAGAAAGCATTTGTACTGGGAACAGTCTCAAGTTGGAACAGGGTATCCTTTGATGACTCTACAAATGTCTGATAAACCCGCCCGGTAAAGTCTACTGCCATGAACGCCCCTGAGTCTGCGTGCTGAATGCGCACCGGAATCGGTTGGCCCCATAGGACAGGTTGCTGGGTGTCGACTTGCAGAAATCGGAAGCGTTCGCCGTTACTGACGTCGTGAACACTTGCCTCCGGCGCGGTCATCCGTCGCTGACATACGTAAGTACCAATTTGACTCAGACATGAAATACTCGCCCAGCTACCGTCTGGCCGCATGGTTGCACATTGGGCGTCGGCCCCTCCCCCGACAGGTGGCGCCCTATCTCCGGACCATTTGCGAAAATACCCGGACGTAAGTTTTCCGCTGCGTTCCGAGTCCTTCAGGCCCAAGAACATGCCCTGGCCTTTGGTCAAACCCAGCAAGAAGTTTGTCTCCTCCCGTGACCCGACATTCACCAGACGGGCTTTCTGCGACTCGCAAGAGAACGCGGCCCCGTCCCACGTCTGCTGTGGAAGCTGCTGTTGGACGCTGTAACAAGAGCATTGGAAAGCTTGCCAGCCACTCGGACAGTTGCAAATTGTGTCCAAGGCCTCGGTCTCACATACCACAGATCTTGTGGAATGCACAGTCCCACAATCCGTGGACGCCCATAGACCTGATGGCTCCATAAGACTGCAGGCTTGATTCGCCCGGGGTTGATTGGAGCCCCACGCCGAGAAACCCTGCCAGCCCCATTGCCTGGTCTTGCCAGGCGTGATAGACAGGTCCTTGACACCCAGAAACCCTTTGCCACCCATAAGCCCTTGCACTTGGGATTTAGTGGTGCTTGAGTCGACGTTTGCGAGGGAGCCACCCAGCTGGACACATTTCATTCTCGCCTCGTTCCAAGACACTTGATTCCCCGTCTGACCCTGATAACAAGCGCTGCCATAAGAGATCCACCCGTCAGGACAATCTATAGCGGAGGTGGAGATCGGTCGGCGTTCACATAAATACGTGACACCGTCCTGTTTCATGTCGCAATCTATCGCTTTCCAGTTGCCCGCATCGTCCACGCTCGTACAGCGTGGGATGTTAGACTCCACGAAGCCAATCTGTGTCACAGCCATATCCGTATGCGACCCGTAGACAGCCATGATCACGTCTCCCGGCGTATAGGAAAATGAGCTTGTGCCTCCAGAGTTCCCCAAGAGCGAAGTGCCGTAGGGACCATAGGTCTTGGCGTTGCCTCCATTAAGGTTGGTGACGATGAACGTCAGGGTACGAAGCTGCGCACCGGAACTGGTCCCTTCCACCTTCGCAATTCGCTCATCTTGGGCCAGCGTAATCGCAGCGGTGTTACTCGTACGCTGAAACGCCCCCCGCGAGGGTCCGGCATAGATGGTTCCGTCTTTCCGCAGATAGGAGACCTGAATCGCGTCAATCCCAGTCACACGGTAGCCAATGGTCAGCGTGTCCAAGGCCACAATGTCCTCCGAGTAGTCATTGAAAGTCGTCCCTCCCCCAGGACCAAACAAGGATGAGAGCTTCGTAGGACCAGCTGATGCCGGCTCTCCCGGTCCCCATCCTGTGAAGAGATCCCAGTCCCACCTACCAGATTTGGCTGTCATTCCTAACCAGCCGGCTTGCCCGTTCAAAAGGCTTCTGACAAAGTCGTTTTCGTCGACCGTCTTTAGCATAGGAAGATTGCCCCCCATATTCTGACAGGTAGTCTGAGCAGTGCTGAAATCGGTAAGTCGCCCGCTAACTCGCTTATAACAGGCTCGCTTATGAACGGCCCAACCTGTGGGACACCCATTTCCAAAACCTATCACGCCGTCGACTAGGGCATTCGTCGATGCCGTACTCGACATAGCTTCCACTCCATCAAAGGACGCAACCATCAAAGAAGCGGCGCTTGCAAGCCTACCCTCCACGTGCTGTTGGAACAGTTTGTTTTGCACACGGTAGTCAAACGTCAACGTCCGTAGCAGTTGCAGCGTCACATCGATCTCCCTGGCGAAGCTAACTGTGAAATATTTACCCTTTGCGTCTCCACAACAGCCAGATTCTTCACAAACAGTGCGGTCTGGCGAGCAAGGTTGGGAGCATTGAGTGTCGCGGACACGATGGAAGACCGAGGGGTAATTGTTCCCACAATGGCAGGACTGGGCCGAGGTGGCCGACATGCTGAAGCCACTGGCTGCGCATCGGGCCCGACAGCGAATATTGTTTAATGACTCTTGGCCAGCACCCCCATAAGATATTTGCAAAAGGGTAAAAAAATCGTTAAAGCAGCCTTCCGTTTTGGCTGTCGGCGGGTAGTCCGTCGACCCTGTCGCCTGGGGCTGAGCACTTATTCTTGGACACACCATATAAATGACGAGGAACGCAGCCCAAAAACTTACAGTGAGCTGTATAGGGTAACGTCGTGAGTGACGCGGAAGGAAGTGCTTGGAGAGTTGCTTTCTCAATCGGGCAGTAGATGGTCGTACTGAGTGAGTCGAGGCGGCCCATCTTCCCGTGGTGCTAGGGCCCCCGCGCCACCGCCGCAAGGAAGCGTCCATTTGCCCCGCGAGAACCCAAAAAAAGCCGTCAGTCCACAGTACGATAGGCAATTTTAACTGTCATCAAGAGAATGTATCGATCACGCGGGAATATGCGAATATTGGCGTGAATTCAAGGTATCGCGTTGAGTATAAACAGAAATTTGAATTTCCTCTTCGCCCCTCGCCGCCCGTTGGCTGATACTACGTATGCTAGCTGGGATCGTGCATGGCGTTTAATCCTTCAAAAAAATGGATGATAACGCAGAGTAGTATTGAATAAATCTGTCCATATCACGGACTTTATTTGCCTTGACCGGGACTCGTCCACAGGCTCGTATGTAAACAGACAAGATGCTGTTTTGCTCGCAAACGACCCTGCAATTCGTTCCGCTCACTGACTTTATGCTTTCATTGAATGGCCTCTGCAAGAAAAATAAAGGTCTACACTTGATGGTATACTATTCACTTTGTCTATGATATGCTTTTTAAGTCAAAAAAAATATCTTCATCGTATGTTGGACTTTCAGGCCTGTCAATTTCACAAGTGTCAACCCGTTCTAGTCGCCTATGTGTCAGTCTCATCCTGCTCCAGTACCTTCTTCGCTGCTTCGCGAACTTGTGACCACAGTTTTATATCAGACTGTCTCAATTGATCTCTTTCATGTCCTTTATCCGACAAAGTACCACCTGTCTCCCCTCTAACGTGATAAGTCCCACTACACAACGTTGTCCAGAGGAGGGACAAGACTCCTTCAACAGTACGTAGGGCGGGATGTAGCTTTTGAGCGTCAGCCACCAATGCACCCGCATGTAAATGTGCCCGTCCAATGACCAAGCGTGCCGCAACAAATGCTACGCTCGCAGGAAGTGGAGGGACGCGGGAGGCTTTGGGAGAGTGAGGGAGAAAGAGTAGAGCGTCGGCCACCACTCGCCAGGCAGAAGAAAAGAGGAAGGTGAGCGGGTCCTTCACGGGGCGTGGCGGAAAGAGGGCGCATACGATGAGTGCTAGGAGCGTCTCATCTGCAACCAGGACACGTGAGGACAGGCATGGCCGTGGGGTGGCATGTACCGAGCCGGATACGGGAGGGACCCCTCCTGTCGCTTCTTCCTCACTGTTTGTCGCTTTGTCCCCAAGGAGGGCTGGTAGCCCCGCAACCGCCTCGGCTCTCAAGGCTGCATGAGGGGATGAGAGGGCCACCTTGAGCCGAAGAGCCAACGGAGCTTGTAAATCACCGAGTTTCGCGGCGAGCTCCTCTTCCTCCCGATCTCCCCCGTCCCCACCCCTATACCTCCACGGGCTCCAGAGCAAGAGTGAGGAGGCGCCGTTCCATTTGTGGGCGTCCAATGCTCGCTCGGTCAGGCGCCGATAAATAACGTCATACTCCGGCAAAGTGGTCTCGCAATCGCACGCCACTTCCTCCCCCGGCAAAGTCTTGTCGGCGTCGCCATCCTCCCTTGTTTCCAAGACCCAGCGCGACCAGTCAACAGCCAACCCCAGCGGCCCACTCCCCTTAGCCGCACTTCCACTCCAAAGCCGGACCAGTGCTAGAGCCGTCTCGGCGCCTGCCTTCTCCAACCCCTTCGGCCCCTCCATGGCCGCCAAGAGCGCTTGCACGCGCCCGTCCACACTTTCAGCCTCTCGCCGGGAGAGTTTTCTTCCAAGGCCCTCCCACATCATTTCTGCGGCTCGATGATATAATACCATCGCCTCATTACCTCCCTCCAAACTAAATCCTGTTCCCAGCCGCAGCACAATTTCTACCACATCCGCTCGCGCTCTGTCTTGATGACCCTGTTGCACTGGCGACAGCGCACGTGCTGTGGAGCCGTCTTGTCCACCCTCGCCTTCCTCCTCTGCCCCGTCCTGTGCCACGAATTCCTCCAAGATAGGTCTTATCAGAGCCCATCGGGCTTGCGCGCCGGCATCCTCTTCCTCATTGTCCAAACTCATGTCATGGGTGCGGCTTGCAGCAACGCTGTCGGTAAGAATCCTTTCCAGATTGACCAGATGTGCCTTGTCGAACGGTAAAGGCGCTCCCAGCAAATGCTTGACAGCCCCCACCAAAACACCCAAAGCTTCGTCCTGGGGGAGTAGAAACCCTTTCGCCCCACGGAAGGAGGGGGAAGATGTAGGCGGAGAGGCTGCTGCTCTCTTCAGGGCCCTCATAAGCGTCTGCAATCCCGCCCACCCTCCGCCTCGTCCCTCTACAAGCATGGACTCCAGCACCGGAGACACGTCGGTTCCTTCAATCCAAGCAGTTTCCAAAGCGCGACTATCCTCGCTTGCATCTCCACCACATAGAGTCAGCGCCTCCAGGAGGGCAATGATACGCTGGATGCATTCAAAATCATCGCTTTTAACGTGGGTATCACCGCCCTTCCCTTTGGAGCTCTGGTAAAGGATCGCTATTTTTTGGGAGACAAGAGATCGGTCCGATACAGAAGACAAGCACGGACCCGCGGACAAGAGCGGCGATGCCTTCTCATTAGGTGTCGCTCTCATCTCTCTCTCGGCCAGTCTGGATGCCTCCAGTCGCGGCATGCACACACTCTCCAACAAGCCTATCAAATCAGAAGATGCCAGTCGATCTAGGTACGGCTCGGCAACGAAGGCGCGGTGACTGAAACGTTCCTCAGCACTTGCACGTGCTAGAGGAAGGTTTGCCTCTTCATCTGAAAGTAGGGGATCAAGACCACGAAGAAGTGCTTCGGCATAGGCACGATTAACGGTAGATGCTGAGAGTGGCCCGCAAGGCAAGAGAATACGCGCCGCAAGCTTGCTGAGCGCCGTGACATTGTCTCGTCGAACATTGTGGACCAGCTCGCGGTAAGATTCTTGAATCAGCCAGTCTCGTGTTGGTGCTGGTGCTAAGGACGCCTTTTGATCTGTGTCTTCAGAGTCGGAGTCCTTCCTCTTCAAAAGGACACATGCGGTCAGGTATGGAGGCGTGCTCGCCGTCAGTCGCTTATAATTTAGCGTTGATGGCAGGTTTGGTATCCGCACTAAGCGCCGAAGCAACTGTACGTGATCTCTCAATCGTTTCCCGATTCCTACGAAGCTCTCCCCGTGCTCTCCCGCTTCTTTTTCAGCCACTGTGGTGATCTCCGCCATGATCCGACTCAGCAGCTCAAGCAATGACATTGCTTGTCCATCCAGAGCATCCCATACGACTGCCAGGCGAGATACGGCATGCCGAGCCTCCGGTGTCGACGCTATTAATTGGGCGCCCGCGCTTCGAGGATCCCACTGACTCCCTAATGCCGATAGGTCCTGCTCGATTTCGGCTCCCGCCCTTGTTCCTGATCCTTGTTTTTCAGAGCCGTTACTGCCCCCTTTCCCCAATGCCACTTTTTCAAAGCGAGAGATCACCTCGCCAAGGCCTGCTGCCCTGAACTTCGACCATGCTTCCTTCAACGGTCCCTGAAACCAGAATTCCAGATGGGCCAGCGCCACTTCACCTTTCTCAACACCCCAAGCCTCTGCAGCCATCATCGCCGCCTTCCACGCCTGAGCATCGTCCTGGCGGGCTGCTGCAAAGACTGCTTCTGTTCGATATTCTTGATCGATCCGCACCTTTACACCATCAAGGGTCCAAGGGACAAAGGCCTGCAGGGTGGTGAGCACCCCTGTCCGCTCGGCTTCCTGCGAGTACGCCGCAAGCTCCCTTCGACAAAGCTGTGCGAGACTTTCTCCCAACACCTCCGCCTCTAAATGAAGTGATTCCTCATTCTCCCCCTTCGACGACGCCCCTGGCTTTGGGGGTGGCGGAGGTTCAGGCAAGGCCATGGCCTGCTTCAGAAGCTCCTCCGCCGATGCGCAGTAGAAGGGAGTCGATACGGTCCCATTCCTTTCTACAAGGGCTTCCAGGCACAAATATCGGATGGCAAGGGATCGTATTGCCTCCAACATCGGCTCTTCGATCTTCCTTGCCTTCTCCTCTTTCTCTGGTACCTCTTCACTGTCCCGCCACGGAGAACTGGGACGGGGAAAGGCGAAATTACCGAGCCCTGCCAATGCAGGTAGAGGCGGGGGAGAAGACGAATGAAAAATCAACGATTGCCTGAGGGATGTCTCTGCCGGCAGTGGGTCGTCAAATCCAGGGTCGTGAGAGTGAGCAACCGCCCACTGAATCGCCGCATCCGCCGACTTATTTCCCACTGCTCGCGCTGCCCGCAAAGCTCCAAACTTAGAATAGCCTCGCGCCAACAATTGCTTGACAATCGAACCTTCATCCACCACCGTCCCACCCTTTTTCGCTCCTTCGTGAGCAAAGCGTATTTCTCCTTCGATCTGTGCCCGCCGTCCCGCCTCTGCTGCTTCTTCATGAGCCTTCTTCTCCGCCTCTGACACAGCCTTGCGAACCCAAGCAACTCCGCGACGCCCATCATGAAGACTCAGCAAATATATTAATGCCCGTTCCACAAATTCTTGCACTGCTGGAGGAAACGAGATGGAAGTGTTTGCCTTGGACAAGGGGGAGCACTCCATTTTATCGTTTCTTGCATAAGTTTTCGACGGGACCCACATGACCTCGCGTGCTTTCTCGAGGGAACTCTTCACAAGCTCGAGCAATACATCGTCCCATTCCTGGGAATGAAGGGGACTGATGCTATGCTCTTTACTCTTGACATTCCGCACAAATGAAAATGAGTGCTTGTAGTCTTCCAAACCCATGACCTGAAGTTTCTCTTCGTTCGAAGGTTCGCCGGAAGATGGCAGAAGAAAAGACTTGCATGCTAACACGCTCTCTGTGATCACTTCAACAAGGTCAAGGAGGTGGTGCGGCGGCGCTGCAATCAATGCCCGATGCATGATGCTACGAAGTAAGTCAGAGGGAATTTTGGTTTCGATGTTGCGCGTAGTGAGCAGTGCGAAAACCAGACTCCAGACGTCCTCCTCGTCCATTGCCCATGTCTCATCCCGCCCCTCGTCCAGCTCTACCACCGCTCCGACCAGCTTGGGCACTGGCATGGACTCGAGGAGTGCAAGCGCTGTCATTTCGTATTCTTCAAGGGCCATAGCCTTCTTGATCGTGACGAACTTCAAAACCGGTTCCACCTCTTCCTCCTCCATACCAAGCAAGCCCGCCAAACGCAGCAAGTCCCGTTCGCCGTCTTCAGTCAGCACCAGCTTCGGCCTTGTATCCAAGATAGCTAACAGAACCTGCATTCCATATCCTCCTTGCGCTGCTGCCCTCACCTCGGTAGGTGTCAGGTCTTCCTTTCCCCAACCCTTATCGCCCGCCAATTTGGTCGCGAGAACGACCGCTTCGAGCCATTGTGCCTCTTTGTGGCATCTCCGGGAAGAGAAGGGCAGGGCTGCCAGCAAAGCACGCGCTCTATTCACGCTGTGATCTAGCCCTCCATCTGCTTCATGGAGCCAGTCCTGCAACAATTGGAACACTACGGGTTCCAGCCCTGCAGCAGGCAATTGCAAACCTGCCATCGCACTGGCAAGTACAGTAGTGCTTGGAGGCGGCGGCGGCGGAAGAGCACGGCGAGGAGGAGAAGAGCTGACCATGCCACATTTTGCAACACCTTTCAAAGCTGCATAAACGAGAGCTTGAGTCCAAGAATACAAGGGCAGAGTGTAGAAGATGCCCCCGGCCTGCAAGGCACGCACATCTTCCCCTACTTCATTCCAAAAATTTTCTTGTTCCTGTTGCTGTCGCTGTTGCTCGTCCATTTCTTGCAATTTAACGGCAAGATATCTGGCCATTCGGGCAAGTATCTGTATGTCTAAGCGGATGTCCGCACAAACTTGGCTCCCTTTGCCAGGCGTGCGGTCGTCTAGGACGGCAGCAGGCCCTTTCCTGAACGCTACCGGCAACACATCCTCCCACGTCCCCAGAACTCTGAAGTCAGCCTCGGATCCCTCCAAGCCTGAGAAAGATCCGCCTGCTAGATCCATTTGAAAACGTTCGTACACCGAAAGAGGGAAGGCGATTGAATAATTGGACAAGTATTGGACAACTGTCAACCTTGCCTCGAGAGCATCGACCTCTGCCTGCAGTTCCGGGGCGGCGGCCGCAGAGGCTACAGGCAGACATTCGATCAAACTCCACAACAGATCAATGGCTCCAGGAGGATCGAGACAATCATCATGCGCGCGAGAGCACTGAAGGACAAAGCGAAAGAGATCTGCTTCTCGCTGCAAGACGCGGCGTTCGGGGGACTGGTTGGGTTTGGAAGCTTGTGCGACTGCTACTGCCGCGCGCAGGACAACTTCTGCCCGCACTTCCGCAGCGTGCCATGCTTCGACCGTTTCCTCGTCTGCTTCGTACTGGTCTGCATATACGTCTGCTTCGCGTGCCAGCCGCTCTTTTCGGGCCTCCAAGATCCGGGTCACCAGGAAATCGGTCACCTCCTCGGCCAAGGCGGCCTCCCCGTCTCCAGGCACCCCACTCATGTGCGGCTCTTGCAGCGCGAGCGCTGGTTGCTGCTCCTTCTGACACGATGGTATTTGTGCCAGCGGTCCACGAAGCATCGGCCAGATGTAGACTTCAATTAATTGAACGAGACTGGAAGTATCCTCCATGCAGGCTAAGGGCGCGTGCTCGAGTATGCGGCGCATGACCGTCCGCAACGGCAACTTACGCCACGCCTGGAGCGTGAGGCCCTCCTCCACTCCCTCCCCTTCCTGGGATTCGCCAGTGTCTAAACCTGCGTAGACCACACGCGTAAAATGCCATACTTCTGCACGCAGACGGGAGGTGGAGCCTCCCTCCGGACACCCCCGCGCCAAGCCGATGTTGATCAGTTCCATTACATTCCCCCCCAATGCCCCCCCGTTCGCTTCCACCTGCTCTGCTCGCGCCGAATACCATGCGTCGAGGGATTCAGGCGTCCAGTAACCCCTCCATCCTTGCGGAATCTGTCCCTCCTCTACCCAGTCTAGAGGCCGCCGGTCCACGAGGTCAAGATAAGGCATAGGCGATGAGCGAGGACTCGGACCAACGGTGCTGGCACTGCTGTTCTCGCTTTTGGCGAGACCGGGGAGTAGTTGCTGGTAAGAGGAAGGAGGAAGGCTCTCGGGGAGAAGGGAGAGAAGGTCCGCCAGGTCTGACGGCGCCAGTGCCAAGGGGTGTTGGCGAGTGAGCTGCAAAAGGCCAGTCACGTTGCCCTCACTGGCCCATTCCTCCCCTACCTCTCGGAGGGGACGCCGGTAAAACGCAGCCCAGGAGGCAGCCTGACCCGCTGAGGCAGTGGCCGAGACGGGTTTGCAACGCGCCGTCTTTGGGACCAGCTGAGAGGCTGCGGGCTCCTGCCCCCCCCGTGGATGGCCTGTCGCCTGCGTGCTCGTGTCTTCTCCGAGGAGGAGGGCCCGGAAGGTGGCGAGTCTGTCACGAAGGTCCAGCACTTTGAGGCGGAGTGAGCAAAGAGAAGTGTCAGCAGGGGCACGGGCGTGCTCTGAGCGATCCAAGCCCAGTCTGCATGCAGCATCCAGGGTATTCCAATCAGCCCCTTCCTCCACCTCGCCCTCCGCCAGCACCTGCTCCATAACCCACGCCGTGTTTTCCACTCGGGCCAGAATCTCATGCACGTCCTGCACAGAAAGACCTCCTCTCCCCTCTCCTTGTCCCCCTTTGCCCCTCTTCTCCCGCCACGCGGCCTTGAACACGGGGTTTGTCTCCAACCCGTACTGCTCGGCCACCTCCAGGGCCTCCTGCAGCCGCCCAGCCCGCCCCAACTCCATCATCGACTCCTCGGGAGTCTGTCTCTCCGCCCTCACCAGCTTCCCGCGCAAGCGTCCTTGCAGACCCACGAAGCACTGCAAGACTAACAACCGCCAGTCGTCCTGGAAAGACACCAAGGCCCCCCCCCGGCCCACCGGATGTGCCGTCGTCAGGAGCGGACGGAAGCGTGGTGCTTCCTGGCCATCCCGCTCCTCCAGCTCGACCAGGAGGACGTGGACATGGCCTTTCTTGTCCAAAACAGTCAAAGCGGACTTAGACCACCAGGCCACCTCAGACACCTGCACGCTCTTTCCGTCCCCGCCGCCCTCCAACCTCAGGCTCACCATGCGCCGACCCAGGCTTCCCCACGCCCCGTCCACCGCGCTGGTGCCGCGCCCTGTCCTAGCCTTCCGGCCCCCTCGGAAGGCGAACAGGCTCAGGCCGCCTTCCAAGTCCAAGACCGCGAGCAGCCCCCCTCCCCGCGGCGCCAGGGAGACCTGAAGGACGGGGCACTCGACGGGCACCTTCCTATCCAGCGCGGAGGCCAGGCCCGCCCCCCCCAGCCACCAGTGGAGGAAGCCCGTGCTCGCATGTTGCCCCTCACTCGGCTTCAGATGGAAAGGTGGGCCCACGGGGACGGCGACTTCGTGCTCCAATACCCACGGCGCACCTGCCGGGGCCGAGGTAGCTCGCCAGACGGTCACCAGGCTTGCCGAGCCGTGCCGGAGGGAGCCTCCTGCCACCACCAGGAGCCTCGAGAACGGGTCATAGGTCATGGCGCTGCAGATTCCGCGGTGCCATTTCCCCAGGTCCATGCTCGTCGTCGAGGTGCGGAGGAGGCCGGCGTGGGAAGGTGAGCTCTCGCCCTCGGGGCTCCCCGGGGCCCTGTCCTCAGGCCCTGCCCGTGGAAGCGCCCGGAGGTTGAAACACTGCAACAACCCTGTGTACCTGAGGATCATTAGTCGTGTCTCGGACCGCCAGGCCATGCCAGCCACCAGTCCGTGCTCTGCGGGCAGCTGGGTGGGTGTCGCGAGAGGCGGCGGGGGAATGCTGAGGGCGGGCGGGAGCACACAGGGCGCGAGCCCTTTTGAGCCGGGGATACCGACCGGGGGCTGGCAAGGAAAGATGTGCACAACGCCAGACCACCCTGCAACAGCTACCCAGTCCGGCTCGCCTCGGCCCAGCTGCGGCGTAAAGGCCAAGCTCCAATTTCCTGGCTGAAAAAGAGGCTCCTCGGGCGGCAACTGAAGCAGGACCTGGTTTTCTCGAGCGTAATCAGGCCCGCGTCGAAGTAATAAGGCATGCCCCTGGGCAATCGCAACGAGAAGTGGTGTCGATTTTCCCTTCTTTGGGAGACTACAGTCCTGTTGGGCGAACAACCTCCAGGGAGGCCGTCGGCTCGCACGCAGGAGGGCCAGGTCCACGGGCCCTGCTTCCCGATTGGTATTGATTTGCAACGCCTGGACCAAGCCTGAGCGGCCCAAATACGAGATGACAAGTTGAGAGAGAGACGGGAAAGGCCGCACTACGGTCCCGGTCCTGCACTCCGGCCCCGACCCTGTGTGGCCAGGGGGCGCATGTTCATCCCCCGCCTCAAGAGAAGCCATCGACATATCTTCGACCGCATCCTCCGTCTCTCGCAAGCTATAGAGTATGTTTTCGAGATGTGGGTCATCCACGTGCGCCATCGAAGCTGGAGGTGATGTTGATGTCTCTTGTTCCTGTATCGCTTCATTCTGAGGACGAGGCCTTTCTTGCATGGCATCCGCCATGCCCGCGGCTGCGTGATCACGAGAAAGGGCAGAATTATTAGCATACCATCACCCTACATGTGCACACTTCGCGTACCCCAGCCGCCTTGAGCTTGAACGCGCATCAATCTTCCTGTATCAGGCACGCCCCCCGCCATTTTAGCCTCGAATGCTTTCGTCTCAGCCGTTTCTCGATGTTCGCCAAGACAGCGACCCGGCGCGCATGTGCTATGAAAAAGACATGTGGAGGTTGCCCTGTTGTTGAAAAAGACATGTCGAGGTTGCCCTCCTTCGTAAACCTTGTTGTGTGGTAAAATGCAGTCGTCCAGTGGCGCCCTGTCCGCGTACAGGGGAAGTGTGCGTGATTGTCCCTCTTCTCGTTTTTTCGTAGTTCCCCACTGCTTATCCTCTACATCTGAACCCCAAACCCCCAAAACAGAGGTACATGGGTACATCGACGGCACGGAAGCTTGTGTTCGTCACTGTCGGAACCACGCGTTTTGACGCGCTTATTGAGGTAGGATACGCGGTCAGGCCTTCTCCGCCCTTGACCTCCTCCCTCGTCTCATTATTTACGAACCTTGCGCCCTCCAGGCAATATCAACACCAGATGCCTTGGAATGTCTGGCCGTGCAGGGTTTTACCGACTTACTGATCCAAATCGGGGCTAGTCCTGAGCCAACGGTAGGCACAGCGGCAGGTTCAGACTATGTGCGGGAAGTACATGACAACAAGGACACAGAGACGAAGAAGGGGGTCCTAGAAAGTCGGTTGACTTCTCTCCTGCGAAGACGTGTCGCAAAGAGGAGCACATCAGGTCAAATACGGGGTAATGAAGCGGTCTCTGTGTCTTGGTACCGCTACAAGGACAGCTTGCGGGCGGATATGGAGGCGGCGGACTTGATAATTAGCCATGCCGGTACGAACTAAAGCATAGGTCCACGTGTGCGAGCGTGTGAGAACGGTTCTCGTCAACTAATACAACCGCTGCCGAAAAATAAATTGGCTTGAACAATGCACTGGTTCTCACCGCCCCGGCTTACACACAAGCAGGCGCTGGCTCCGTGATGGAGGGGTTGAACCTAGGAAAGGCTTTGCTTGTGGTGGTGAACACTGCTCTCATGGATGACCATCAGCAGGAACTGGCCCATGCGATGCAAAAGAAGGTAGCGGGAGGTCAAAGATGCATGCGTGCGGTCTTGAGGTGGGAGGACAAGGAAAGTACTGAAAACAGGAATATAGCACCATCACAATATCTCAAGAAAAGTTTCGTATCTATACTTGCCCAAACAGGGTTATTTGGTTGCGACGGAGCCAAATGGCGTGGTAGGCATGTTACAAAACTATGATCAGTGGCAACGCTCCCTAATTCTAAGGCCCTCTCCGACCCCAGGGTTGATCCCAGCACTCCTAGATCAAGAAATGGGCTTTTCCTCCCCCGATCCAGTTGGAACAAGAGGGCGTTATCATGAGAAATGAGGACGAGAAAGGAAACCAATAGACTCGAAAATGGACTTGTGAACGCGCGGAAATACTTTAATTTCGTAGGTTCATTTCTCATAATTTTTCCTTTTGCTGCCTTGTAGTCATCGTCCACGGTTTAATAAATGTCTTTTCGTTACTTGAGAAAAGCATCCCATGGATAAGAACTCCATTCCATTGAAGACATTGTAATGTCGCACAAAACAAGGTTGACAGAGGAGGTATGAAAAAAGTGATGGACGAACGGCTCGGATGGGAAGGCCGATTCGGCACGCGGGGCGCCTGTCTGGGCTGAAACGCACGATGAGACAGACGTCCGGAATTATTAGACCGACACATGCCAACATGATCAACGCCGACAAAAGCTCACCCAATCAGTCCAAGAAAGGGAATCTGTCGTTGCCGTATAAAACGTCACGGGACAACGGGCGGTTTCACCCCCCCCTCGTGGGCAAGCCCCAGTCATCCAAGCGCATGGGCCCCTCCATGCCATTTGTCGCTTCCAAACTTCCTCTCCCCGTCCACTTTTCACGGGCATACGTGCCAACACCTTGAGCGGACATTGCCGTGCCTCATGTGGCGTGTGCGTACGACTCGATTTCCCTGATGTTGCTTACGCGTGAGTTGTCTTCGCCCAGGACGAGACGGCGATTGCTAAGAAGGGAACAACCGCTTACACGAATACCAGACATATCACCTGCCAGTTTTATGAACGCGAGGCGCACACCTTCTAGATCACTGACTATGCTAAACATTCCAGCACTGTTCGCCGTGGTGCGGCGACTTGCCGTCAGGAATTGCCTATTCTGCTTTGGCGGGTCTGGGATTGTATAAGGGCATTGGCGGCCCTTCGCTTCCTCGTCATCTCCTCCCTAAGGCCATTACCTGCTTTCTTATGACCACTATATAGCCTTCTAGCCGTTCAGACGGATAGGAAACGATTAAGGAACTTGCGTCCTTCGGGACCTAAGCTCGTGACTGAGTGCTCGCTCAAAATTTGCATGTTTGGAGGTCGAAGGGCTGACGAAGACGCCTGTGTTCGGGGGGTCTGGAACATATGGACACGCTCTAGGCCTGTGCTTCCCGGGCCACAAGGACCTTTTCCTGTTGTCGTTTTTGTCGTGCATCAGCGTGCGTTGGAAAGTTGTGCAAGTAATGGGTTCCCTTGATTACTCTCTGACACAGTCTCACCCCTCTGCTCCCCTAATGCCCTGTTTTTCACAGGAGTCCTCTTGCTTCCTGCTCCGTACCGAAGGCAGTGTGAACGAGGATAAATTTACTAGCAGGAGAGAGAAAGCCGTTTTACTTTGGTAACGGCAGGCAATAATGGGGTTGACATTCTCCCGGATTTGGGAGCGCATGTTCGGCAAGAAGGAAATGCGTATTTTGATGGTAGGCCTTGACGCAGCAGGGAAGACAACGATCCTTTACAAGCTGAAGCTGGGAGAGGTGGTGACCACAATCCCGACGATTGGGTACGTAACGTACAAGCTTTGGTTACATAGAGGGCGATATAGCCTCGATGCTCCCTTCGCCAGTTTCTTTCATGATTGTTGGCGTGCCAACGTATTCACATTTCACCCCTCGCATCTCCATGCAGGTTCAACGTTGAAACTGTGGAGTACAAGAACATCTCTTTTACTGTCTGGGACGTGGGGGGACAGGACAAGATCCGTCCCCTCTGGCGACACTACTACCAAAACACCCAGGGTTTGATCTTCGTCGTGGACTCGAATGACAGGGACCGTGTCGATGCTGGTGAGTGGAAGAAGGGATGCGCGCGTCGGGAGGGCTCTCTTGGTCGTTGTCCGTGGTCTGTCTTCGGAAGCCTTCGACGCGCGTTACCGAACTCTGCTTTCTCCGTACTTGACTCGTTCAGTTCAAGTGCTCCTGAATTTGGTGATCTCATGCCTGATTGCACATCTCACTCGATTTCTTGCATGTTCATAATTTTGTAGCCCGCGACGAATTGCACCGGATGCTGAACGAAGACGAGCTTCGAGACTCGATCTTGCTTGTCTTTGCCAACAAACAGGACTTGCCGCAGGCCATGAATGCGGCCGAAATGACCGACAAACTGGGCCTGTCATCTCTCCGTCATCGGCAGTGGTACATTCAGGTATGGCTCTTTGGAAGATTGGCGAGAGGATAGGGAGTTGGGAACTGAACTGTTATTAAATTGACACATTTCCTCAATAAAACATCGCACATCCTTAAATGATGTCTTGTACGTTCCCCGGTCTTGTGCTCTTCAAACATGCTCAGGCTTGCTGCGCCACAAGTGGCGATGGGCTCTACGAAGGCTTGGATTGGTTGTCGGCCGCGTTGCAAAAGCGCAAATAGACGGCCTGAGAGAAAGCATGGATGACTAAAGCACGAAGTGGAGCAATGAATAGGTCGTGGTTTGTCGTCTTAGTCCATTTGTATGGATGGATGGAGTGTTGTTTGAAACTTAGCACCACGAACCCTATAATGTACCTTCATCTTCTTGACGCATGTTGTAAGTTACCCCGTACAATTCAATTTTTTCCAGCGTGACGCGAAGGAGCAGGCGCATGGTATCCTCTCTCATCGAAGTGGAAAGAAGCAGACTGGAAAAGACGGGATGATGAGTTGGGTGGAGGGTGAGCGGGGAATGATGGTAATGTAGAAGGGTCATCAAGGAATACACTTAACGAGAACAAAAGAAAAAAAACGAGGGGTGCATTTACTACACAGGGTGTACGACGGTCAAAAATCCAGGACTATTCCTTTGACTTGTACCGTGATGGCGAAGCTACCCACCGACAGTGTCCATGGAGTGAATCATGAGGAAAGTGGAAGACCCAGTGGAGATCGAGCGAGATAGGCAAGCCCAAATTTGCACGACATGTCTTTTTTTCGTGGCGGTATTCAAATTAAGCGACTTGCCGCTCAACCGATATTTGAATTTTTGAACCTAAGCAGCTCATATAGATGAGAACAGAAATACTCCCAACTACACCGATTTTGCTTCCCTCTTATATTTCTTTCGTTATCTGTTATGAGTTCTATCACTGTAAAATTCTAGCAAATGAATGTGGTGATTTGTATATCCCTCAAACGAGTAGGCACCCCACTACGGTCATGGCGACGAGGACCACGGCACTTGCGTCATGCCGTGGAGTCGGATCTTTTTTTTTTCGGCATCCCTAAACAACCTGAATGAGACCCACAGCATTAAAATTGCATATTTTCTCTTTTGCATGCAAATCCATATGTCTCATTGTGTCCACAATCTTCTGCCTCATTGCTTTTCATTATTCTGATGACGATGGTAGGTCGATTTCGCAATCATGCGTCTACCGCGGGGGACGCCCTCACTCCTTCTGTCCATCAACCTGCTTTGGTGCCTCAATGCTCAAGGGACAGCATGGAATAGGGGGCTTTCCAACAGAAATAAGGATATTATTGAGGAAGACCTTCCAAGCCTCCCTGCGGAGGTGGTTGATCCAACAATTCCCATACTTTCCCCTACGCCTGAAGCACCCTCCGGGTTGGACTTGAAAGGCGTGGATGCTCAATCCCTCATCAATCCGGATTTTGTCGGCCGATTGATTCCCGCTGGGCAATGCGGTGTCTACAGACGTGGATCGAATGGAGCAGAAGTGTCCTTGTGCGTAGAGAGCGTTGTGGAATACGGAAATGACCTGAAGCAGCTAAATGCTTTTTTGGTGAATTCCGGGACTGCCGGTCTGTGTGACTTTTTGATTAGGCCCGTTGTCCCGACGGGAGCGACAATGGACTCATTTTGGCCGGATTGGGCCCTGGAAGATATGAGTGAAGTTTACATCGAACCTGCACAAATAATCGCTATTGGGATGACTGTTGTTCCGGGCCCACAAGATAGTCCTCAGAGCCTCCCTCGCATTGACGTCGTGGCCTTCAAAGATTGCTCGCCCAGTGGAGTAGACGCCGATCAAGACGATGTAAATTTTGAAATATCACCCATTGACATGATGATGCCGGAAGCTGTTGTAATAACGGCAGCGGCCGGCGACCCCATGCAAATGAGGCCAGCGACCAAGCAGGAGCAGCAGGTACTAGCGACCGTACCCGAAGAAGGCCAGTGTGCTATCTATTCAAAACCTGCTTCAGGTACAAACACGGCTCAAGCTACGCTCTGTATTGAATCTATCCTGCATGGGGGCTCCGATGTTGTACAAGTGAATGGCCTCCTGCTCAATACGGGAACTGCTCCTCTCTGCACCGTACGCTTGGCCGCGGAGCAGGATGCACAGTACTCTTCCATGTGGCCTCGATGGGCATCACAAGGGCATTCTAAAGACAATTTTATGCCCGGCGACGCCATTGCCGTCGGGCTGACGTCACCTGGGCGGGCGGATGGCTCGCGCCCTGCCATTGCTCTCGAAAATTTTGACGTTTGCGGTCATCCTAGCACGGCAGATGTTGTGCGTGATCCTTCTACTGGCGCAGTTTTACGACCATCACCCTTGGAGGTGGTGCTAGTGAGCATGGACGACACGTTGGGAGCGCCTGAGTGGGTGAGCTTGGCAGACTACCAGGAAGCTCGTGGCGACGAGGAAAGGCAAGCAATCGATACTGATACCTCCGCAACAATGGAGACCCGCCAAGCAGAGGATACTACCGCGGGTACCAAAATTGATGCATTTGGGGCGACTCCGGAACAACTAGCCATTCCTGCGGGCGTGTGCGGGGTCTATCGAAAAGGTGCAGCTGAGCTCTCCATATGCTCCGAGAGCGTGGTGACGTGGGGACAGGATGTACAACAACTCAATGGCTTCATGATGAACACAGGTAATCGAACCATATGTGACATCCGGATCCGACCGGCTTTGCCTTCGGCGAGTGAAACGCCTTATTCGTTGTGGCCCGATTGGGCGAGCGACGCCTCGTACGAAGTGTTCTTCGACCCCGGCCAAATGACGGCAGTGGGCATGACCGGCCCGCCCACCAATACCACGCCGTACATCGAGATCGTCTCCTTCCGCGACTGCAAAGATGCTGCCGAGATGGCCACGTCTGCACTGTCGTCGTTCTCAACCGTGCCTATTGAGACGGTGCAGCCCCCGTCACCACAAGAGGAGCTTACATCCATTCCAGTGGCCGTCCCGATCCCGTCCACAGAGGCTGCAAAAGAGGGATTCGATGACATGCTCCCAGAGCCCGTGGGGGAAGAGTCCATGGACACCATTCGCGAAGGCTGGTGCGCACTCCACACCATCCGCTCCAGCACGATGGCCCTGTGCCTTGAGTCCATCATCCATTGGGGCACCACATTAGTCCAGGTCAACACGTTCCTGATGAATCTGAACGAGGAGGACGACGTCTGCGACGTGGAGGTGGCCATTTCCACCGGCCCTGAAGGCTTCGACTCCCTGTGGCCGAGATGGGTGCGGCAGGGCACCTACAAGAAACACGTGAGTCCAGGCGAAGCCCTGCCTGTCGGCGTAGCAGCGCCCTATGATAAAGCACAGCCCAGGAACAGTCCAGTCATTGCCCTCAGAAATTTCCGCGCCTGCGCCGAGAAGAAAGGGTTACCCGTTGAAGCAGGAGACATTTCGCCTCTTGTTTTCCTCCCCATTGGTATGGTCAAGCGCGTCGATGAAGGCCCATCGCTCCCGCGTGTAAAAAAGGAAGTTAATACAGCCGAAGGGCTCGCTAGGCGCATGCAAGAGGAAGACGCCGAGCTGTCACCTGTCTCTGTGAGTCCTGGTCGTTGTGGGATGGCGACAGGAATGGCAGGCTTGTTCCAAATCAGGCTGTGCGTGGACAGGGCAAATACGTGGGGCGATGGCATTGTGCAGCTGGCGGGCCGGGTCGAAAATTCAGGAAAGGAGGCGATCTGTGACATGCGACTCGGAAGCAATTTTGAAAAGGTTTCGATCGCCACGTCTTGGCCGGCCACCTCCGCAGCTGGAGAAGATTTTGAGGCACTGCTCCCGGGGGAAACGCGGGAGATCGGTCTGACGGCCTCCCCCCGCGGACTGATTGAGGGGGTAGCTCCGATGCTCTCGGTAACCTCCTTCCGGCCGTGCGGACGGCAGGGTTTGGCCGTTCCGTCCCCTCCCCAGCCGCTACAACTCACGTGGGAAGGTCCCTCGGCCGAAACCGCCAAACATGTGCTACAAATCAGTGGATTTAGCCATCAAGACCTGGGCCAAGGAGTGCAGGCAGAGAGCGAGCGGCGTCATTTGGCGAGCAAAGGAAAGGCGGCCCCGACCACGTTTGATACGATCGATTGGGAGCTGTGCGGGTACTACACGGGCTTGGATGGCGAATCGGAGTTGGCACTTTGTTGGAAGGACGCGAAAAGCTGGAAGGACCGGGAGATGGGCCGAATCGTGCAGACGAATCTGGTGCTGGTCAACACGGGCAAGCTTGGTGTCTGCAATGTCACTTTGGAGATCGAAAACTTGGACTCGGAGCTCGGC
The DNA here is from genome assembly GCF_000240725.1 of Microchloropsis gaditana. Lineage (NCBI taxonomy): Eukaryota > Eustigmatophyceae > Eustigmatales > Monodopsidaceae > Microchloropsis > Microchloropsis gaditana. The sequence continues at coordinate 43,639 of NW_005803877.1, forward strand.
GATCATTACCCGAACAATTGGGTGGATGACGACGGGAGGGAGACTTTCCCTTCCTACCCTGGCTACTATGCGCCAGAGCAAATCGTCAACTTGGGAGCTGCCGTCCCTATTGCCAGCGGCTTCCCAGACGTCAGCATAGCGCCGACGTTCACCGCTTGTCAACCCCCACCCCCAAAGCCCGTGGCGCCCCGCAAGGCGGACTGTACAGAAGTACCCGGAAGCGGGGCCAACGCTGATGTTTTGCTAAATTTTTGTTTGTATAGCAAGCCCAAAATCTGGCGCGAATACGAAGGGCCCCGTATAGTCATGGTCGAGGGGTACATTGAAAACATCGGTCAAGGAACGGCTTGCAACATCGAAGTAGATATCGAAAACCTTCAAGACGCGCAAGCCACGTGGGGAGAATGGATGCCCACTTACCCTTACAAGCTGTCTCCTGGCAGTACACTGAAATTTGGTACGTTACTACTCCACCTCCCCCTTATTACTTGATCTCTGTGAATACCATATGCGTATTTGCGTCACTAAGCTCCATTCTTAATCCGAATTTGGACTTTCCCCCCATCTGTCAGGTGCAAACATTCCTTATAAGAAAGGCATTCCAAAGAGCCATCTTGTGAGTTTCGATAGTTGCGATTCTTTAGAAACGCGCCGTAAAATGTGAGAGACAACACCATAAGCAGCACATCCGTACATTTAGAAATGCTCCTGAGGTAAGAGGTAAAAGGGTGAATAAAAAACAAAATTTAATTCGCCAAAAGGACTGGTAAGCTGGCCAACGGTCCTATGGAAAGTTCAGCTTATCAAAGAAAACATATCAAGAAGGCGCAAAGATATAATTTTTGCCGGAGGACTTATGCGTGAATATTGAAAGAGAGGGCAGAGAGTAGCAAAAAATATGGAAGTGCCAGCGCATTGCATCGACGCGTACAAAATGGGGTCGAAAGAAAAAATGGCAGAACTCATAAAGTTGCTTTGGCTTTGCATTATAATATCATTGTTTCCGAGCAGAAGAAAAGATTGCTACTATTTTCCCTGCGTTCTCAGAGCGATCTGCTCCCCTTAAATTTCATTATTGTTTGACAATTGATGCAGGCGTTCTTATCCCGGTTGTCGCACAGAACGTTCGTCTACTTGGTTTTTTCCTGCTCCTCAATGGGCCTAGTTAAAAAAAGATAAACCCGACGGCGGGAAAATGGATGAGAAAATTCCGGAGGGAGGGAAAGTGAAGGCATATGCCTATATGTATATGTATATGTATATATATATGTTGGCGGCAACCCATCTCCTGAATTCATGCGCATTCTGATGATAGCCTTCATTGTGTATGTTACATTATTCAGGCGGTGGAAATCACGTTGGATCGGTTCAATGTTTCAGCCCCCTTCCACCTGGGGATGGTCCCGTCGGGATGAGAACGCAGCACCACCTCCTCCCTCGTTCGCAGCCTCAACAAACGTGTCTTGCAAGTTTGAAGACAAGACAAAAGGCCCTCGCAGGAAATACCCGACCACTTTTGCAAACGAAGGGGTCAGCGTCGGTAGGAAACGACAAGTGCTAGGGGCATTGTCATCCCCTGCGGTATCCGGGCACTCGGAACAGGAAGGAAACAAACATACCGAGTTTGTGTCCGCCCGGCCATGGAAACAACCTTGCTTGCAGCCCTGCACTCAGTATACGTCTAACCGCATCATGAACGATACGGTTATACAAGAACCACTCAATCCATGTGGGATGGAAGAGGATGGGGGAGATGACAGAGAAGAATGTTGCATACCATCCAACCTCCACCATGCAGCCAGTCACGTTACCCCCCCTACTTTGGCCGGACAGTCTCGGCGTCAGACCGCAGCATACAGGAAAGATGATGTCTTATCTCACCCCTCCCTTACGAGCCCCGAAGGGATGAGTGTACAGCAACAGCAGCGCCAAAATAACGAAAATCGTTGGGGGGATGCTCCGAGGCTTGCGTCGGATTCGCAGAGATGCGACGTGTGCCTGCCACCGCCAAGACCAGACGACCCTCAAAGATGTTTCAACTACTCCTTGAGGCAAAGCCGGCATCCACAAGAAATGGCAGCTATTGCCCAATGGGCGGGAGGACTTCATCCGCGACTAGGACAGCCCCCCCCCCTGTTGTCCTGGCAGAAGCAGGAAAGCGAGCTTCTTGCCGAGGACCGGCTCGAACGTAGACAACAGGAGCCGATGCTTGTCTCGCCGGGGCGCGTGCAGTCAGTAAAGGAGGCCGCCACCTCCACAGCTGGCTGTTGGGCGTCTGTCGCTCAGTGCCGGCACTGCGAACGGGGCGTGTGCAAGACCTGTCTGCGGCACTGCGAGGCATGTCAGGAACCTTTCTGCTCCATCTGCTCGACGGTAGACTACGGGGGAGCCTTCGAGCGTGTGTTGTGCATCGATTGTGGGCATTAATCACCGGTGTAGGCACGTGTTCGCCGTGGGACGGTCAATAGATGGATCAGTCTCGAACAGAGGGGGTGCTGACCACCCGGCGCTGAGCACCCCCCGGCCTGCAGAGCTTGACACAAAGTCTGAAGGATCCATTTTGTGGATGAGAAAGGCCGCGGCCGATGTGTGGGGACGAGGGGTGTGGGAACGGCGGTCTTGAAGGGGGCCTGAGGACGAGAGGGCGTAGGGACACGATTGCAGAACACGTGGCAACCAGATTGCCCAATACGTGGCAACCAGATTGCGCAACACGAAGCAAGCAGACTACTGAAGACGGGGCGCGAGCAAAAGGTGTGTCGCCTGTGAGGCTCACTGAAGAACAAGTGAGGAGAAGGCGCCTCCCGGGCTGTGATGGAACATTTTCGAATGCTTTACGTGAATGTGACTTGGCGGGTAACAGAATAAAGAAAGTAGTGTAGAATCGACACCCAATGCCTCTACTACGCGTCCGAGGGGGCATACAAAGGGCTGTAAGACCTTCAGAATCCGCCTGTTCAGTACCTTCAGCAAAAGAAAAAGGAGGACGACTGCGGAAAGCCACGCCTGCGTGCGTGTTTTTCTTCCTATGGTCTCGACTTTCCTTCAAGTCCTCCCCTAATGTTCTGATCTGGACAATCATACAGTTTCGCCGCATTTGTGCTTCGTTTCCCTACCCATGACCAAAGCTTAATTTACCTTGCAGACACCCCATCCCCAAGCGTGCCCTGTTCTCGCCCATCCGACTACCCCTCTCCAACGCCTTTCTTGCCAACAATCTCCTCCCCCCCCGTTCCTTCTCCCTTCGCCAAGGCCTTCTTGAACAATTGACGCACGAATCCCTCCATTTCCTGTCCCGCCGAATAGTAGTCGGTGCTGGGATCGTTATATTTTTTACAATTTCGACACATCCTCATCAGGTCGGCCAGCAACATTTCCTTGTTCCGGTAGTATCCCCCTCCACTCCCTGCCTCGGACTGCCCCTCCTTTATCCGCCGCTCTATCAAGGAGAGATCGATCGGATCCGACACCACGTCCAGGTAGTCGGGCACCTCGCTCGTGTCCACCGGCTCTACGAAGGGCCATGCCGCCCGGTGGTTATAGACCTCCCGCAAGATTCCGTTCAAAAACAATTGAAGCGCTGCTCGCTCGCGGTCTGTGTCTCTCTGTGAGACGGGCCCCGACTCCCTCAGGTTCCAGCCCGCCTCTTTAACCCCGGGCACCTCCATCACGTCCCGGACACGCCCGCCCTCCTTCCCGCCCTCCTTCAGTGCCTTGAAGCAGGCAAGTCCAGGGTAGATGACGTGGGACTTGGACTTAACTTTCAGTCTCGAGTGGATGTAGGCGCGCTGCCGGGCAATCATGTCAGGAACGTCCAGGTAGTTGATGGTTGGGTGCACGTAGCACTCCATCAGGTGGGCCCCGTCATAGTCCTTGATGTAGCCCATCCACTGGGAGGAAAAGGAAAGGAAAAGTTGAAAAGACAAGCGAGTGTTACAACGGACGAGTTGAATGCACAGAGTGGGTCAAGGAAGCATTGGGTCCTTCCCTCCCTCCCGCCCTCCCGCCCTCCCCCTCTCCTTCTTTACCTGCGCGCGGGGCATGCCCAGCGTCTTGGAAAAGCCTTGCTTCCTAAAGTAACCGATGGCATAATTATCTGCGTACGTAAGAAAGTACCGAAGCCCCTCCCTCTTGGCCTGCTCCTTCAAATGATTCATCAACCGCGTCCCGTAGCCCTTCACTTGCTGGAAGGGAAAGAGAAGGCAGGACGAGGGTGACCTTGCCGGCGTCAGTGGGGAACATAAACACCACTTTAAAAGTGCCTGAAATAATAGGGACACCTCGCACTCGCCAACCCTTCCTCCCTCCCGACCGCCGCGTTCCCGCACCTCGGTCGCCATGATGGCGCAGAACGCGATCTCTGCAAACCGCTGCGAGGGGTACGGTCTGTAACAGATGCCGCCAATGACCAGGTTTCCCCGACAAAGAGCCACCGCGCGGTGTCGACGGTCGAAGACGAGGCGAACGATGTACTCTTTCGGCATCTTGGGGAGTTGCTGGGTGTGGACCGAGGGAACCAGAGGGTTGAGTCCGACTAGCGGGGTCCGAATGAATCACGATACAAGACACGCGAGCCTTACAAGACTTCCAACCTTGTGCGTGCAACTACTACTACTCCCGTATACATATCTAAGTACCGGCAATACGCCGTGCAGCCAAAAAGCTACCCTCCCTCAGGCCAGCAGCTCGCGATTTACCTTGGCAAAGATGTTCTTCAGAGCCACCAAACGCTCAGAGTTTTCCGGCGTACCATTGTTTTCCACCAAGCAAAAGGTAATGTCTCCAGATGCTTGGGGTCTCGCGACGTCCATCCCAGCTCCTGTCTCGGCCATTGCCGGTGGTGCTTCCCGACCGGGGAGCATTGCAGAGAGCTTGGCTTGAGGGTCCCGGACACTACTGGGCTCTTCGGGATTCGAGACAATGCAATTTTTCCCTTTGACGTGACCGTTTACTGGCTGCTGCACCGTATCCTGTTCATGTAAATGAAAGAAAAGATAGGAAGAAAGGACGTTGACAAAAACTTTAGTAGGCAGTCTTCTTTTTCTCGTTCGAGACGCGTATACCCGTACCATGACGGTCCCCACTGCTGGAGATTCCATGGACTCCGCGATGCTAGGATCAGTCCCATTCATCTGTTTTCCCTCGTCCTCCTCCCTAAAAGTTCCCGCGCCGATTCCAATGCCGGACGTAGCAGGCGGGCCTGCCTCATCTGCACGAGGGACTGGCTCATTCTTTGAACCGGCACTCACGTCTTCATTTTGGTCTTGTTGGGCCATGCCCTTGCCTATTTAGAAAATTTGAGGGTCAAGAGTAAGCACAGGGCCTTGACCTTCAGTTGTGCTATAATGTCCATTCTTTTCCACTGAAGCAACCCCGCTTGTTCTTTTTCCTTCTCTCTCCTGTGTAAAATAATCCATCGAGCATAACGACTGGAACGCGCCCCCTCCTTAAGCCTTTTCAAGCGTTTTAGCTTGGCGTTTACTCCACATACAATGGGACCGGGTCGTGAAGGCCAAAAGAGGAGCACAGCCCGAAAGGAGAGCCCCCCTAGCCACCGAGAGGTCGTCTTCCATCACATCGAGTAGGCAGGCCACGGCACGCCCGGGACAAGGGAAAATACGGAGACATTCAGGGGGAGCCTGCATCTAAAAGAAAGAAAGCGGGCAATGTGACAGAGATAGTGTTGTTTCTGTGGCTTTGCTGCCTTGCAGATCGAAAACTGTCAAGGACGTGTCGTCTGGGATGGGAAGTTTCTCTTCCATCCCTTTCACCCTCCCCCCCCTCATGTCCCGTGGCTCGGCATTGTCTCACGCTTTTCGACAAATCAAAGGCCTTACGCTCTCGATCACATGTACACAGATGGCTATAAGAGCTTTGAAATGGCCGTGGATGCGATTTATGTCCTCAGCTCTTCTCCCAAAGCCATTGCTAGGTGCTGGTGCAAGCAGGACGAGTAGCGGATGCCTTGCAGCCTTGACTCCTTCACGACAAGCATCTTCTTCTAATGGTCTATCCGCCGACACACCTGCATCAGGCCCTTCTGAAACTACTAAATATTCGAAACACAAGACTCCACGCAAGAGGTACGCAGGATTACTCTTTGTGAAGAATATTTCTTGATATGTGAGAAGGACATGCTCTGTTCAGTTGAGACAAGATTTCAAGTTTTGAATGTGCACTCATTGCATGATGGGAGACGTGAGAGGATAAAGTCCATTTGTTAAACACTTTCCCTTAAGTCCTGTTGCCTACAGATGTTGCACTTTCATTACATCTCCTCCTTCATTTATACTGTAGGGCCTCGTCAGTGCTTGCCGAACTGAGGCGCATAGAGCACAGCAAGAGCATTTCTGCCAATGCCGCCAAAAATTTCCCCACTTTTCGGGCCGGTGACTCGATCGAAGTGAAGATGGTGACACATCTCTCCTCTACCGAGATAGACACCTATCGTGGAGTTGTGCTCGGCATGCGTCGGAACGGTGCTGATTCGCGCTTCTTACTTGCTGATGTGAGTAGTAGTAGTTGTGTCTGCTTTATGTTGTTCGTGAAGGGGATCCTGCGGTTGAGTGAGCGACACCGCACTATACGGAGGGAACTGTACTTTTGAGAGACGGGAGTAGCGCATTCTCGCACGTAAGATCGGATACCGATATACACATGGCTCGGACCACGGACTTCAAATAGGTGAAAGGATGTGTGTCATGTACTGAGTGTTAGATAAAAACCGCTTGACATATCTCTGGATGACGGCTGCAAGGTTATGCATGTACGCTTGATATTTACCAGCTCGACAAATCTACCTTTTTTTGATAACGCAATTCCTACACTCATCTCGTGGTACCAACCTCAAATTGTCGACTTTTGACAGGTCTTCCTAGGCACACCGATCTTGAACAATATTCCGCTATATAGCCCCTTCATCAAGAGTTTAAAGGTATGCTGTATGATTTCGAGCTATTTTTAAAATGGGGCATATAACGAACATGATCGATAGAAACGTAGGTGTATGCTTGTAGAAGCAGCTTTTCAGGTGGTAATATTTCTCTCCTCGAAAAAGTAACATCTTGCGCTCTTGGCGAGATATTATTCACTCACCTGTGAATTCTTCCTTGGCTCTTCTGAAATCAGGTGCTCCAGCCGGCCTACATCCATAAGGGGAAGAAGCGTGTGCGTCGCTCGAAGCTTTACTATTTGTGGGAAAAGCGTGACCCGAAATACTTTTCAATTTCCACATAGCGAATAGTTAGGTTGTTGTTAGTTGGAAGCCCATGAATGAAGCGAAAACTTGTCGTCCAGTGTTAAATAATGCATCCTTGGGGAATATAGAAGAACCTTACACGTGCGGAGCGGTTTATCTTTATGTGCTTGGGGCTGTGGGAGGTATTTCTGGAACCGTTACCGACTGTTGCTCAGCCGTTTCTTTCCATCGTGTGCTTGTTAGCTGTGAAGAGAGTTCGAAAATGAAGGGTCCGCGCGAACATGCGTTGCTTCATTAATAGTATGGCACAGGAATATGTTTTGCGCTTCTATGGACTAAATGCCTGCATAGTCTCATATGATGGGAGACTCATCCGTGAAAATGGGAGTATAAATTTGTGTTCGATATCTCACTCAAAGATCTTTCGTTTTCAAGCCTAGATGCCAGCTACGCAAGGCAGTGCATCAGCGGCAGGCGCTGTGTCCTTGGTACAAAACGCCTTTACCTCAGGTGCCGCTACGTTAAGCGGCCTGCCTAGATATGTTGCGGCCAAGACACGTCCCAGGCCCCCTTCTCCGCCCAAAGCTCCTAAGCTGACACCCCAAGAAGTAAACCTACAGCACACAGCTCGCATATTGTGGACTCTTTCATTTGCTTTATTGTGGCTGAGTTTAACATCGCATGGCTGGCAGCGAGCTAAGTATGAAGGTACTCGAGAAGTCGACGGGCAGAAATATCATCGAGCCTATATTGCCAATTACGGTCTGAGGAATATAGCTTTTGATCTTACGACCAGCCATGTTGTAGTACCGTACGCGAGCTGGACTATAGCTTTGGAGGATGACCAACTCCCGTACATCCTTATACTTCTTGTGCAGTTCTTTATGGCCATTGCCACCGTAGCAGGGACAGGGGTGTGCCTAGCTCATATCAGGGCCAAATGCGCAAGGACTGCCGAAGGGACCAATAAATATATGCGATATTCCGCATATGCTGCCATCCCATTGTTAACTTTCACAGGATTAGCTTCGGTGGCTTGGAAATGTATTCCAACTTCGGCATTCTATGTGTTCTGTACAAATGCTGGCTGCGTCAAGGAGGATGCGGAGGGCATGAAAGCAGTCGGAGTGTATTATGCATGGATTGGAAACTTGAGCTCCACGGTGTTGTCTTTCTTTCTTTTTTTGACGCTTTGGCGCCTTTCACGATATCAGGACAGCGATGAAACGGAAGAGGTTGAGATACAGCTTGTAGACGATCAACACAACAAGCAAGCCATCATCAACGCCAGGAACAAAGCTTTCCTTGTCGACGGGTCTGGGGGTGTGAAGACATTGAAAATGGGCGCCAAAGTATCCACTCCACTATCCATTCGGTCGCCTGCCGAGGCTTGGAATCCACAAAGTGCACAGCTCCCTTACACTGCGGTCGGTAAGGTCCAGAGCGGAGGCTTCGGGTCGACCCAACCGTCATGGTTGACAGGCGTTTGAAAAGTGCAAATTCAGAAGGATAATATTGTCTAAATGAAGTGAGAAAAGTAAATAAGCGTTATCTGACGAGCTCCAAAAGGCCTCGTGCGGCACCGTCGATCAAATGCTCAATTATTCTTTCCCCTTAGAAAACCTAGTGTTCGTGCAAATCGATACTTTAAATTTAGTACCCGAAACTATTTCTAAGAAGTGATCGCCTCGAAGTTTTAAAATAGCGTACTAATGAAGTGCTTCATCTTGTAATTTGTAATGAATCCGGGCGCCAGGTGCGCTCAATGTTTCTGCCCTACCTAACGTAGCCTTGTTCATGTCAGGCCTGTTTTTTACTTAATCATACTCATGTGCTTTTCATGCTGCCGACAATTTTCAATATTTTAAACAGACCAATGTTGTTTTGTTTTTGCTCATTCATCTCGTGGTGGCTAGTAATACTCATCATACTCAGTGCTTGAAGAAGCACGCCACTGGAAGTGCACAATGATATAAATTCGTGTGCTACATGATCTCTTTCCCCATATGGCGCGAAAGTCACCCTGACTTTCATATCCTGAACTCTAACAACTCATGTGATGTTTTTCATGTACCCTTGATAACACAAATGTATATTCGCTACAACTGATGCGTCGTAAGATGAGCAATAAGAAACCCCGCTATAATTTTGGGTGAAATTGTTCAATATGAGGCGTTCATCTAATGACTTGGGGATCCACGAGGTGACCAATTACGACCGAAAATGGCTTCTTCGCTATCCACGTCACTCTTTTCATCAAGCGCGAGCTGTGAAGGGCTAGACCAAGAGGGCCTTGTAGGCGGCGAGTATCGCTGCTGCAAAAATGATGAGGGAATAGAAGCTAGTTGCTGCTCTGTGTGCTGTTGCTGTTGATGTTGTATCATTTGATTGACCAATACCGGATCGCAATCTCCGATAAAATTACTGAGTATGCTCTCCCTTTCAAATGCTGTTTTGTACACTTGGGCTTGATTCAGGAGGGATTGACCAGACGTGACGGAGGCGTCCATGGGGACGATTGATGTGATAGGAATTTTAGGTACAAGACGATGATGCGTGTCATGACACTGCTGGCTCCCATAGGGTTGTTGCCGCTCCATTTGTTCTTTTCCTACTTGCTGATAGGCAACATGACCTGGAGAAAAGTGTTCCTGCTGGTGCGCAACGGCTGCTGCCGCTGCGTTGAGGACTTTGGCCTTGTGGGTGAAGAATTCTATGTGCCGACGATTTTTGTCTGGTTGGGCAAAGTACTGACACTCGAGTCCGTGTGGACACGAATGTTTCCACATTGCAAAGTGAGCTTTGCCTTCCTCCGACAGTCGGTGGACAGCGTAGTTCTGAATGAACGGGCAAAGCAAGTCGTCTGGGCAGACGTGCGCGAAGCGGTGAAAGTGAACGGCGTTGGCCTCTACATCCTCAAAATACTTACAACGATGGCCAAAATTACACCACCTTCGAGGTCGAGTGCTGTTTACTTCTCCTGGGAAACTGTTTCCTGCCACCGTCCCGCTTCCACTTCCGCTGCCGCTTAGGCTGATACCAATGTTCCCACCAACACTTCCGCCACCGCTGCCGCTCCCGCTGCTGCTACTGTTGCTCAGACACAAACCAAAACTAATGTCGCTGACACCCGCCCCGTGACAAGGGTCTATATCAAGCCTTTGCGCGTCTTGAAGCGGGAAGCCCCGAGGCTCCCCAGCGTGTATGAACGACTCCGAGACTGAGCGAGTGGACGTTCGTAAATCACCCACAGGAGGTGCGAAAAGAGAAGAAGAAAAATTTTCAAATTTCTTATCAGCCGTACTGCCGCGTGCCATAGGTGGCGACAAAGATCGGGCGCTGCGGTGTGGAGATATCGCATGCTCACTTAAACGATTCAGCTCTGTTTTCGGTACCATACAAGCAGCCATTATGTTCTCAAACATGAAAAGGGAACCAGCAGGAGGCCGATACATGTATGGGAGAAGGTCCGGACTCATACGGCTGCCGCCCAAGGCCATGACATGCTGCATTTGTTGGCGACTGCGAAAACGACTTTCATTTTCTGCTTGCGCCATCCGGAAAGCGGGCGCCACGTCCGAGCCTGCTCCTGCAAGCACCACCAAGGCATCAAAGGCTGCCTTGAAGGTGGATCCTAAAATCTGATCCGTCATCGCAATGCCTGTATTACGTTGCGGATGGGTAGCCGGCAAGTCCTGCAAACGGTGAATTTCTACTTCAAATCCCGCAGTAGCTTCGAGCATCTTGTGGAAGCTCCCACGGACACCCGTCTTGGTGCTCTGGACGTACAGCCGTCGGATGAAATTCACATTCAGCACATTTTCAAGGCTTTGTACGAGGAGTCGAACATCAATTGCGTGCGTAGAGGCCTTTCCCTGCAGCACATGCCATTGCAACCATTCATAGTACCCCCCGTCAATAAGCAGGAAACCCCTCTTTCGTCCCCGGCTGCTCGTTGATCCTGCATGAGCATCGCTGAACAAGGCTCTGCCAGTCCCCCTGCAAATTGCGGAACCAGGCCTGCCGGTTGCAGTGCCTCGGTTGTGAGTCCGCATGTGCGCCACAGCGTTCCTTAATGGGCTGGCAGCCTTGAAAAAAACACCATCGGACGACAACCGTCCATGTCCTTTCCGCTCCAGCTCGGCAAGCGCTGTGTTGACCCATCCTTTTTGATATGCAGTGCCCAAGGTATCGCGCAAAGCAATGCCTAGCTCAGTCCGGCGTGCGGTACCATCAGCTCGTCCAAGTACCCGCTCCAGACAGAGCCGCGACATCAGCTCCAAGACTTCTCCACTCGGAGAAGGGACCATTGTCGCTGAATCCGCCCCAAATAAATTGTGTTGTGCTACGGGAGACCCATGTGCCGAGGACATGTACTCGCTTTCGCTGTCCGTAAGGCCAGGAGGGGGTAATAAACATGGACTGTACGTTGCGCTGCTACTACTGGCTGCCGGGCTCGACGACAAATGTTGATGCTTATCGTCCTTCAGTAAGTTCCAGACCATCGTCTCCATGTTTGTCTCGTGTATGCCTTCGCTGTTGCTTCTGCTCATCTTCTCCAAGGCGACGGAAGGCCACCCTTTGCCATCTTGAGGCGCCATACTGTTGTTACCGGACAGCGCAACGGCCGCAGCAGCTTGCTCCCTAAGTAGACGCTCCTCGTCTCTTTCTTGCCTTCTTTGCTCCAGTTTCAGTTTGAAGGCAAGACCGACGATAACGTAAGTCTGCAGTTCTCAGCCGTTCCCTTGGGTGGTAGCCGTGACAAAGCTCCTGTGATTTGAGAATAAGGATGATTTAGGCCAAAAAAGAAGTGAGAATGGTGATGAGAGCCACGTCTGCTTACGAAATAAGAACACGTCCAACGTAAGCGAGATACTTTGGGCGTAAGGGGTTAATGACCCCAGTAGCTAGCTGCCCAGGTGATGTAACAATCAGCATATGGTTAGAGCTCCCCGGTCAACAACTACACGAAAAACCAGGTTCGGGATTCGCGTCACGCGGAGTCAGGCAACATCACAATGCGTCATAGTGTATGTTTTTACCTATTCCCAATCAGGTTCTTCTTGATTTGTCGTTTTAACACGCAAAAGTCATGCTTCTCTTCGTGCTTCAATCTCCGTTAATCTCATCAGAGTCGGCAACCTCAGACAGAACATAAGTCTCCAGGTCACGCATGCCGCACGGGCACCATTAAACGAGTACAGAGCGAGCGGTGTGGGAAGTGGAAAGCCAGAAACTATATAATAGAGATTTTGCGTAGTCACTCAAACATTTTGTTTCACCTTCGAGGCCACAGCTGGGAAATTATTCCATAAAATGTACCGGTACCTTGCTCGACATATTTGGAGCTGACCAGGAAAATTCAATTTCCTTCTCCTAACGGCCGAAAAATTGGGGCATCAGCTGCTTGCTCGGGCTGTTTGAGTCTGACGATCAAACGTGACAAGCACTCAGGCCACAGCATTCCGAAGTGGAATAAGATTACTTTTTGTACGGCGCATGCCGGCAATTACTTGTTTGGATGGCCGGAAAAACGCGACTGTCGAGCAATGCGAGCGAGATTGAACAGACCCCAGAGGGAGGGATGTGGATCCTTGAAGAAAGCCCCGAGGGCTTTGTCAGTGGAGATGTCAGCCTATGTCGTAACACTTCGATGTCTTCTTCTAGGCGTCACAAATAACTAATAGAAATATCATGCCTTAAAGGCTTTGGGGGTCATCTGTCTTCTCCATTGCACAATTTCGATGTGAAACAGCAGGGGGAAAGTACGCTCCTGAAAATATTCCGTACGATCCCAGACATGGCATGGGAGCTTAGTCCTGCACAAGTTCATGAGCAAGAAAGGGCCGATGCATTCGGCAAAGAATAGATCATGACTAAATAGCAAGGAGGAAATCCCCACTTCGCGTGCGGTCAGATACATATCATGAAAGTAACCTGTCTCTATTTAAACGATTCGGTTATACGGTCCCACACGCGATATCGGGCTGAAATCAAGATTTACTATCGAGAATGTATAGTATCCAAGGAGTCATGATAAAAACATGTATAGTTCACTTAAGTGTAAAACATTTTAGAGCCGGGTCGCTTTGCTGCGGAAGCGCGTACTATGTCGAGACTCTTGCATTTCAACGCAGTATGGCTCTGAGTCTGCAAGGCAAGGTTTAGCACACCTAAAGATCTAAGTCTAATAGATCGCAAGAGATTAATGTGTTCTTTACATTTCAAAGCGGCGCGTCATTTTCTGGGCTGAAAACCAGGCTACGTAAAGTAAAGGATGTAATTGTAAATAGCTTACTACTTGGTGATCCTGCTCATGGAGCGAGTCAAGAAAAAGACTGAGAAAATTCTATCAAGATTTTTCGTACCACTAGTCTTAAAGCTATGCAAGAATATCATTTTTAGATAGAGGGCTTGCATATAGACACGAAAGGATTTGAGAACAAGTTTCACGCTCAAGCTTGCTGGCTGCTGCTCCTGACACATAACGTAGATAGTCACAAGGCAGCATGCGATTACTTCCACTGAATGCCTTTCGACGTAAATTTGGAAGATGTGATCATTTTAATGGCGGTGTAAGGAATTGAAACAGGATGGAAGAAAAATAATTGAAAAATTCAGACAGCCATCATATCGATAAGAAACCCTCAAGATACTTCCACTTTATGGACCGCTGAGTATATACCAGAATGGGTTGGCCCAAAATTTCAATCGTTAACTTTATGAAAATCTGCAATTTGATACTTTTATTTTACTTGTCAACCTGACGAGTGATTTTGTGATCATGTTGAAGTGGCTGAGTTAATTTAAGGTCGTAGAGTACAAAGCGCTTTAGGGCTTAGACTGTCACACAGCCACAAATAGCTATTTCATCCATCACAATTCAGTGGGTGCTATACATCTATTCTTCTTGTCTTCCAATGTGCGGATTATCGAGCTGGATATTCATGTTGCCTCTTCGCCAAAAATGGCAATCGTAGATGCTTTTGAATTCCGCATTTTGAATTTTTTTATTCTATTTGTCAGACTGACGAGTATTTTTTGATCATGTTGAGGTGCCTGAGTTATTAAATGTCGCAAAGTACAAAGCGCCTTCGAAGGCTTAGACCGTCACACATCTACAAACAGCTTTTTAATCTATCACAATTTTAGTAAGTGCTATATATTTATTTCTCTTGTCTTAAAATGCGCGGACTATCGAGCTGGATTGTATCCACACTGATCATACCCACTAAACAAGTGTTCAAATTTACCAGTTCGCACTGTGGTATCTATCTTTCACGGGTGCCACAGCCTTGCCCTACAACTCCATAATCAGAGTCGGGGAGCCCCTCAGGAATAGATTGTAGGGAAGGTAGGCCCCGAAGGCAGCACTGGATGTGATGGTGCATCCAGTGCTGCCTCGCATGAAACGGTGATAGGAGCGCGTCTCTTGACTCTTGATACGCTAGTCCTTCGTTGATCCATTGTAGTTCACACACACCGGTGAACACTTGAGGATAAACACATCTCCTCAACAAATAACCTGTGGCTTGCCAACGAAAGCAAGTCAACGTCCTCTGCCTACGTGAGTTGGGTGGTAACACAATATTCAATTGTCGGTCTTGTTTATGGAAAGGCGATCAAGACGTCAATGGCACGCGAAACATTTATCTTCGCAGCGTTTTTGAGGCAGCACTGGATGTGATGGTGCATCCAGAAGAGGGGCGGGGCGCATGCACCATCTTTGGAAAAAGCAAGAAATCATTTCGATGAGCAACAAGTGCATGATAATAGTAAGACATCCTGCACTCAGCAGTATCTCTTTTTTGGGCATTTCATACATGAAGTTATTTGATACTTACTTAACATGCACGGAGAGAAGGCACTTCACAGCCCGCGTAACGCTGGACCACGGTGTACGCAACGAAGGCCATAGTCTTACAAAAAATCCCTAATGAGGAAAAACATGTAATAGCATATATCTTTACTAGCATCGGTATAGTGTTTAGCTTTCGAGGGGCAGCATCGTGGAAAGTCAATTCACGTGACCTTACTTTGCCTTTCCCGCCTCCCGATTATCCAGGCCATGTCAACGGCGTTTCCGAAACTTAACGGTCGGTTTAAAATTGTCTTCCACCTTCTCCCTTCTCCCAAAGCCAGTGGCGTAGACGTTGCCTTTTGTCCCTTTCTGTTGGCCTTTCACGCAAACCAGCACGATATTGCAACCTTCTAGCTCCATCGTATATGTCGTCAAACTACTGCTATGAGTCGTTGGTAGCAAGAATGATAACGTGGAAGGAAACTGCAAGATGGGCCACGGCCTAGTCTAACGGGCCCGATCTACTGTCCCCTTGTTCTTCCTTACTCGACTCTTACAGGACCTATATTCCTTTGCTACAAATACTAACAATATATCCTTGTTCATGAGTATATCCACTATTTATTTATTCACTACGGGTAATTTGTCTGTGTGCAAGCAAGGACGTAGCATGACGGCTTGGCAAACCGTGGCTCTGTCCAAGTTTGGTTCTTCGTCCTGCGGGATTGGGCCATACCTTTCCCTTTCGATTCTCAAAGCGGGCTAGCAGAAAATAAAAACGACAAGTAGACTAGCTTATTACCGTAGATTTTTTACACGGCTCGTGAGCTTTTTCTGTCTGGAAATGGACCTCTGTTCTGACTTATCGTGTTGCACGTCCGTACGACATGCCATCTATGCACAGGCCCATATCAATGTCTTGTTGCCGCGTAAAATATGGCAAATAAGCTTATTTTTAAGCTACGTGGCTGACTCTCTGTCGGTTTCCTCGAATCTTTCCATGCGTACGTTAAATTCACGTCCTTTTTATCTTCCGACCCAAGGCAACTTCCCTCACAGGGAGTCCATATTCGTCTCTTGACACTTCGCGTCGGAGATCGCCACCAAAGAGGCACCACTTGACGACGAGAGATCAGAAAGACAATGCGTGTCATTCGACGGGGTAGCACGTTAGCGCTTGCCGTGGCTGCGGTAGGGATGTTCATGATCCTTTCCTGTCCTGCGCAAGCCCAAGACGCAAAAAAGATCGACGCAAAGGCACCCAGCAATGATTCAACAACCGAAAATGCTGCTGCTGCGGCTCAAGCAGCATCAAATGCGGCTGAAGCCGCTTCGGAGGCCCTAAAGGAGTCCAATGGGGAAATTCCCAAGGTGGAGGACATGGCGTCAACTTTGCTATCCTCGTCCGGAATCTCGGAGCAGCTCAAAGCGGCCAGCTTGGAACCTACAGGAGGATTTGGCTCCAACTCGGAGGTTTGGTCGGCTTTTTTGAACTCTGCCCGTGATGGTGTGCAGGGAGGGTCGATGCAACATTACGCAAAGACCTTCGCAGGGCTTCAAGATGGAGACGCGAGCACAATTTTAAACTCGGCGGTTCCGGGTGAGAGTGTGGATTCGAATTCTCTCTTGACCATGACCATGGGCGCTGATTACAACAAACAGCTGAAAGATGTAAGTGAAACAATCTAAAGGCACACTGGGGAGGTCACTGTGATGTTGGATGCCCCCACCCTATCTCTTACCAAAAAGCGCTGTCGCATTTCTTAGATATCTTCCTCCCTCTTTTCCTCTCGTTTATTTCATACCTGCAAAGATTCAAGACACACTAATTTTGGCCTCGGGCTTGGATCCGGAGGCCAACATGGAGAACACGCTCACGGACCCTGCCTTCTGGCTCCGCACCATGATGGGTGCTATCAAGGGTGGCACGGGCGCCATTGAGACAGACTGTGCTTGGACTGCGTCTGCGGACTATCAGACTGCGAATCTCTTCTTCCCCGACGCCCAGTCCGTCTACCATCTGATGGTCTTCCCTAATTTCGGACCTTCTGATTTGGCCATGATCGAAGGCGAGTTCCCCGACTCCCGCTACTTCTCTGTGCAGACGTACGACGAGAACTTCTCGCCCATCGCCGGTTTAAAAGATTTGGAGGTGGTTCCCTCCGAGGGCGTCAACTCGTTTGCCAGAAAGTCCCCTTTGCAGATCCGGGACGGTCGCTTCAAAATTGTCCTCTCCAAGGACGGAAACCGGGGCTTCCCGAACGAGCTTCCTATCAATGTCGGCAACTTCTCCTCCACCACCACGGGATACGTCATGATGCGCATGTACGGCGTGGATCCATTAGCAAAGACAAACACAAACAAGCTTGCAAAGTGGGGATACAAGGACCCGCCCACTATTTCGCTTCGAACTGCTGGCTCTCTGACCCCGACCACGTGGGACCAGGGGTGGAAAAAAATGCCTTTGTGCCCCGACACGAACGCGGAGATCATCACCAAGGCGGTCACGACGGCCGTAAATGTGAGTAAAATGTGGCTTCTAAAAAGGTGCTGTGGTGTGGGTTGCTTTTGCCGATGTCTTCCGTACATTAGTTTCGCGTGAGATCAACATCGGGTCGCGCGTTGACTGCGACTCATCTTGCTCCCTTGATCGTCGATAATCACTAACCCCCGTTCATCACATTTCCCCCCGTATAACAGTCGCGTCTCATCCAGATGAACTTCAAGGAGGACTCGGTGTCGTGCAGCATCGAAAATGTCAAGGACGGCTTCATGCTCATGTCTCGGGAGCGGGCCTCGTCCAGGTAACCTTTAGGACACTTGAATGGCCTCACACCTACCGCTTCCATCTCGTTGGTGTGTCTCCTTTATGATAGATCTTTGTTCTTTTCGTGTGAACAACCCTCTTTACGATGAAATCGCTACGCTGGCTTTGCCTTTTCCGGTAATTTTGCTTAACGGATGACTCACATTGTCATCCCTTCCTCTGTCTTTAGCCGCGCCCCGTTCGTGAATGCCGACGGCGGATACCTCATGGCCTGCGCAAACTCACGACCGGAATACATCAAGAATAACGACCTTATCGCGGTGGTGAATACCTTTTTGCCGTCGACGCCTTATTCCAAATTTAAAGCTCGATTCATCGGCTCCCCCGAGACCTACGACATGCGCTACGCATCTCTTTCCGTCTACGACCTTCGACCCCCGGGACCGGTACTGCGCACGTTCCCTGACGCCGAAATTCGCGATTTCTACTACGACTTGTACGGCGCTGAATTGTGGGAAGAGGGCTTCCAACGCAACGTCTCCATGGTGGTGGCCTCCAATCAAGCGGCCCTCGATCGATGCAAAGTGGACACCAGTGAGTCCCTGATTTTGACATTGGACGATCTCGAGGAGCAGGCCTCAGGAGAGCCGACATCGCCCCCCGAATGGTGGTCGATTGTCTACCGCGAATTGATCCCCCAGAGCCAGATCATCAACGGCACGAATGCAGCCTCATATGGAATGAAAGAGCAAGACATCTACAAGACAAGCATCCAAGACGCCCGCGAGATCATGTGCGGCGAGAACGGTGATACCTGCGACCGAAACCCTTACCGCGCCGCTTCCATCATGAAGGTACGCCCTTCGTCCCCGCTCACTCTCCCCTCTCCCAGGCCATCTGTATCTATATTCATACCCAAAGCGTTACATCCGTGCGAGGAACTTCTGGTTCTCCCACGTTACTGACATGACACCTGTTTCCTTCCCTGCCCACTCCGTCCTTTTCGAACTACCCTCCGCACCCCCAGGAGCACTACCCTCGTGTGAGTTGGTACACCTGCTCCCCCAGTGGAGTCCTGGCCGTTGCCAACCCGGTCGTCGCCTTTCAATACGACACGAAATTCGACAGCAAGGCCACAGCCCCTCGCTCCAAACAGTACTTCTATCAATTCTGCCCCTACACTGTGAACGAGGCATTGGTCAAGATGATGGGCCCCAGCACCGTCACCATTCAAGGCTACATGCAGGGAGGAAAAACGGCGCCGGCGAATTCTTTGGCCACCTTCCCCCTCTCCATTTCCAACAAGCAACCGACGTTTGTGGTGGGGGTTTCAATCAAGGCGCGAGATCCGATCGACGCCTACTTTAAGGGCGAGGTAGAGGTAGGTCGGTGGAAATAAGGGGGGCGAGGGAAACTTTGCACAGCTTTGTCTGGCAGGACCTGTCGCTGGACTTGCCAGTAAATATTTCCATGTCTCGAATGTCTCCAATCGCGTGCTTTGCATGACATTGTTTTACCTACAGCGACCGCTTTTCAATTTATTTCTTCCCGTTCCTCTCTCCCTCGCCTGCCTTCCCCCTCAAGGTCTGCGGATATTCCTTCGTGACGGACAGCAAATGGCGATGCACGGATCAGCCCCTCGCCGACGACGAGTGGCTCAATCCCGACTTTAACGACGACAGCTGGCAGCGTGCCTCCTACGTGGACGACGAGTACCATGTATCGACCATTTCCGACGAGGCCAAATTCATCACGCTGGGCGAGGGCGCCGTGGGCCTCTACTGCCGGGTGCTGCTGCCCAACCCCACATTCATGTGAGATAATACTGGTTTGAAAAGATGGGACGGGTCTGAACGAAAGGAGGAAAGCTAGTCTGGACTACAGCAAATGAGGGTACCGCCCCATCTAGGTGTCAGAGACGGGAAGGAGGAGAGAACGAGAAGGGAGACAAACCAACACTTGTGTTGTACAGTCGCGCATATGATGGTGGGGCGACAGAACAAACCAACGAAAAGAGCTCGAGCTTACTTGAATGGTCGGAGGGGGGGGCTTTAAAGAAGACACTAGGACATGGACAGGCGTGCACGACTCTTACGTAATTCTCCTCCTTCTGAGGAACAGATGTGCCCGTCACCCACACCCAGAGGGTCGCCGGCGGAAGGGAAGGAGAAACATATGCATGCAGGAAGTGGTTTGAATTTCATGTGTACACGCCTTCAATGTATTTACGTCGAGCGGCTTGGAAGGAAAGAAAAGAAAAAATCAAAAGGATTTGACGGCAATAAAATATGTCACACGTAACTTTGCGAAATGTGTGGCACGCACACCAAGCGTCGACTTATACTTATGCTGGGGCTACAAATCCCACTTATGCAACACGGCTATCCCGCTCCGAGTTATCTCTTCGTCGCCTTCTATGGTCAGCAGGGTTCCGTCAGGCTTTACGACCGCTAATGTTGGAATGCCACGTTTCCTCTCTTGTATGCGAACGCTGGCCTGCTCTTTGCTAGCACACACACCAACTTCTTGCTTGAGTCTCGTCCGAAGGTCCCTATTTTCGAAAGGTACCGCGTAATAGGCTGCCATAATTTTCCCATATTCCCCCCACTCCATTTGCGAGTCGTCCGAGGAAACCCATACCACCTCTACAGGGTGCTTTGTGGCGACCGCTTCATAGAATTCTTTCAAAACGGGCGTAAAGCGGCGGCAGGGCGGGCACCAGCTTGCCGAAAAGTACAAGAGAAGAGTCTTCCCTTTAAGTGCGTCAAAGCCCGATGACAAGAACGGCGCTGCACCACCCACACGTACGAGTTCTGCGTCACGCAAAAGCTTCAGGATAGTGGACCCCATGCCTGCTGAGAAGGAGACGAGAGGAAGAGCCAGGGAGAGGGGCAAAGCTCGATTTAAAAATGGTATGGTTGTTTCCCCCGCACCGACGACCATCGCGGGATTCGTATTTGACGTTGGAAATAGCTGAGTTCATTGTAAGGGCCAATGCATTCCTCTAAAATGGAACATCATACTAGGTGATAAAATAGGCGGGCTTTCACCGGGATGGCTAGGCGATCAAATTCTCGCCAAATACTTAAGTGTATCATCTCCTCCAGAACACAAAAGTAAAGGATGAGTATGCATGGAGCGGTCCTAAGCGTCTTCCAAGCCGTCTTCACCAGCTTTTACTGTCTCAAATCTTTTCTTAGCATTCCTATTCGTACGCTGCTGTTTTGTGCTCTTGAGGGAATGCCGACTTTTCATACTCGCGCGATGCGAACAACATATTACATATTATAACGTTCACATCCTCTTTGAGAGAAAATATCAGACTCGGGCTCACGTATGGGTTTACTGATGAATTGCGGCATTCAAAAAAGGTTATAATGATACTTTTGCTTCCAGCCTTGTGATTTAACCTCCTACCCCCCCTTCTCGTCAACCAGCAAACGATTGTCGCTGTAATATAAGGGATGGGGTTCTGGCCCTTTGCATGGACCTGGAAAACGAAGAGTGGCAGTAGAGTTTGGATGGGCGGCTTCATTGTTGCTCCCGTGGTACTGGGCACAACTTGGTTCTTTTCTCATCCTCAGCCGGGGCGTGAACCGCAGCTACCACCTCTCGTTAGACACAGTCAAGAGTACCCGCCCGTGGAGGATCAAATGAATTCAAGTCCCATGGTCGTTTCCCCACCATCACGTGATACATGGGAAAGAACATGATAGGCATCATGTGCAGCAAAAATCACAAATTCTGCTCGGAAAATCAAAAGTTGGAGAGGAAACGACAGGAGCCACGAGGGGGAGAGCTACAAATATCATTTTTTCGGGCATAAGACATAAAAAGTGCCATAGCTATTTACAGGGTAATCAAATCTACACGCACCGATCAACTATGGGAGCGCCCCCTCCTTTGCTTGTTCTACCACACACTTCCCCCACCACAACAAGCCTGGGTCACCGCGTGTGTACTCAAGCACTGTTCCACCCTCTCGTTCCTGAAAACCTACGTCGCGCAGCAAATCAATCGCTGCCGGAAAGCGGCCAACCGTCCGTTGGAACTTTGCGTTGTTCAATCTCACTCTTCGGAACTTCAGTTCTTGTGGATGCTCCAGTAGGGCCTGCAGCATGCTCTGAAGCGTCGCGAAGGCGGCGTTCGAGCCTTCAGAAGCCTCTCTTGCCAGCCGTTGTGCAGCCTCCATGACGCGAGCTTGACGGCTGTCCGACGGAATGGTCGGAGTGTCAATAGCGGCGGCAGGTGGTCGTGGGGACGGGTCGCTGAGATTCGCACTACTCGCACCAACAATCTGGCCTTCTCCTTCCCCCGCTCTCTCCTCCCGCGCAGCAAGCTCTAAGAGGTAGTCCGCAGCACGCATCAGGTCCCCGTCGTACAAATGTAGGGCTTCGAGCACTTGTGCCTCCCCAAAACCCAACCCCATGAGTTGTGCGGCGGCCTCGTCCATGCGATCGGTAGAAGAGCAACATCCCGCGGAGTGAGAGTGGAAATGAAGGGTACTCTCCCTCATCTCATCGAGAGATGAATCCCCTAGGCTGCCGGGGTTCTCTGGCACAGAAGGTTTTAGAGGTGAAGGAGTGGGGGAGGGGAGTTGATCGTAACCGGGTCCCGACGCGGTGCGGCCAGACCGGGAGGGATCCTCCGCCGGAAGCACGGTCACAAGCTCTGAATCGGGCGACTTTGAATCTTTCTCTCCCTTTTCTTCCGTATGCGCAGCGTCCTCTTGTGCTTGCAGCGTCGCCTTGATGCTTCTGTTCGGGTTGTCGCTGTCCCGTTCTGACGGCCGCGTCACGCCCGTCAACCCCATGGTCCCTGACTGACGGCCCGACCCGCACGCATCGTCGATCGCCTGCTCTTCTTTTGAGAGCCGCTGAATGGCAGCCAGTCCTGCCATGACCTGCGCCGAGGTGCTGGCGCCCCTCCCTCCAAGACGTCCACTACCGCCTTCAAATAAGCCGCCGGGCATGCCCCCCCCTTCCGCTGGCAGATGCAACGCCCCCCCTACAGCGCGCCCACTGCTGTTAAAGGCGTTGACATCTCGCTCTATATTCCGCATGAGAAGGTGGAATGGCTGGTCATGCGCGGCGTGGACGTTGTGGGCTAGCTCGTGGAAGAGGACTTTCCTGACACTCAGCGCTTTGCGCCACCCCAGAAGGTCGTCAGTGCGGAGACGAAGGAAGATGCGCTGACCCTTGTTTTCGTTTAGGCCTACGTAATGAATAGAAGCAAATGTACAGACAACGAGCGGAATGACCAAGAAGGGGTCTTTGTGCGATTGGGGCCCCGAGCACCAGGGGTAGAAGACAACGTGCTAGAAAAGAATATGAAACTTACCCATGACACAGACACTAGAGACTCCAACCAATCCTTCAGGGTACATCTCGCAAAGAGCGCCAACGCTCCATTTGTACCTTTCCATCACTAGCAACACGCCTGGATCCGATGCCAAGTCAGTCAATATGCGACGCGCCATGTCCTGATCAGGCAAATGCGGCAACACCTCGATACTTTGAAATCCGTATTTACGGGGACGAAGCACAGGAGCCGCAACTGTGGAGATTTTGATTCCACCACTCATGTTCCCGCCCAGGTCATTGATAATGCGTATATTGTTCAAGCGCGCGGGGGCTTCAGCCAGGGCAGCCAGGGAAGCCGTAGTTGTCCCTATAAGAACCAGCTTTATCACTTCCACATCGGCCCGAAGCTGTCCAAGAGTAATTGAGGGGTCTGTTAGTTTCTTCCCCTTGCAAATTATCTTTTGATGCGCCGGGTGGATTCCTGTCTTGGTCTCAGCCAACGCTTGAACGTCCGCGAGGGTGGTCGAGGCTGGTAGGTGTAGGAGATCTTGCTGACCCTTGAACGATAAATTGACCTCCACAGAATTTGTCTCAGCATCATAAATCTCGCAATCCATTCCTAAATGAACAGAATACAAGGAAAGGTGAGAAACAGTGTCCGACTATCATCCGGCATGGCCACATTTCTGGAACATAAGTGAGAGGGGCGAGGGGCACTCTGTTCCGAGCCGCAGGAGTGACGTCATATAAAAAGTCTCCTGAAAAGGTCACAGGCTTGCTGTCCATTGCGGTCAAAGTGTGTTGTGAAATGGAATGTTGCTAAAGCAGGAAAAACCCAAGTTTGGCTATTAATGTGAAGTTCGGACTTCAAAGTTTGGACGATCATTCAAAAAGTGTTCCTTTATTTGCATATTTAGTTCCCCTGTTGACTACTAGAGAGACGTGACATTATGCTTTCCTTTTTCACACGCATGACTATATTTCTATTATTATTTAACGATCGAACACCCCTATTACACACTTATTCACGTAACGCTTTAACACTATTTCCTGGTCGAAAACTCAAGTAAGGCGAATGCCTGCGTGTAAGCGAACGCATCTTGAGTTTGCGACGTCACCTCGATGAAGTAGTCTCCCGCTTCATGCTTTGTCCGAGAAACGCTCCACGTCCATTCCTGGGAAGAAGTTGAAGCTGAAAGGAAGGGCAAGGAAGAAGCGGTAGGCAAGGATGACATCGTCATGCCTAGCAAAGTACTCCGCCCCTCCTTTGGCACCAATCGCAAGCTGAGTAACCGGCCGGGGGGAAAGCCGCGCAAAATCAGCCGATAGGATTTACCCATAACCACGCGAAAGACGCGAACCTGTTCATCGTCATTGTCTTCGACTTCCTCTTTCGCGTTTTGGGAAGTTATCGCCAGAAGGGCGGCAGTAGGCTGTTGGGGCCCCTCTTCCCCAAAGTCGAACGGCTCGGTCGATAGAAATCCATCGCTACTTTGAAGGTCATCATCCCTAATGTATTGAGTCACGGCGTTTTCAGTGCTACCCGTGATTCTTGCAATAAAATTATTCTTGTCCTTCTCTTTCGCCAGGAGCGCAGAGGCGTTCACAGACGGCACGTAAAAGCTGAACGTGTTCGAAGTAGTGACTCCACACACAGACGGGACTTGAGCTTGTATGGTATCGGTCAATAACAAGACAGTAGATGCCTCCCTAAACCTTTTGCTCGCCTGGTTCGCTACCTTCCAATGGTCAGTTACCAGGTACGCACGGAACGGCGCAGTGGCTGTGCACTCGGGCTCGCCTCCCCCAATTCCTCCTTCCCGGGTTTCCGCCTGTTCGAGACTTCTGCTCCCGGCCTCACCGCTCTCCCCCACGCCGTGGTTCGAGGACGAGTATGGTGGGGCATTTCCCGTTGCCACTACTCGTAGAAGCAAACGTTGCGAGAGGCCGAGGCTCTGCATAGTTTGGTTGACAGCAGTCTGCACGTGCTCGGCTGTGACTGCAGTTCCCCCGCGACTGGGCCCGTGAGGGTGGGGAGGCAAGGATGGGGCGTAGGACACAACAAAATCCATAATCCCGAGAGTGGTGTTGGGTTGAATGCCGCGCTCCGGGTCAGACATCCACATTTGCTCCTGCATCTCTTGTGCATCCCGCTCCACCTCCTCCTGCACTGTCCCACACACGTCCCTGAACTCACAGCCAGCCGCCCCTGCCCCATTGAAATGCGCCGAGGTAAGAGCAGGCGTCTCCAGATCCCCTTCGACCTCGCCCTCCTGTCCCCCGGCGCGCATTCGTGGGCCCCGGACGTCGCATGCTTGACAACGACCCAAGGTGCTGGCGAGGTAGACCTTATTCGTGGTGGTCGTGGCGGGGTCCGGGCGGGGCACCAAGATCGGGCTGCCGGGCGCCAGGGGTGTGTAGAAAGAGGCGTTGAAAAGCATGGCAGCGGAGAGTGTGGAGGGCCCCACGTCGCCTTGCTCAACGGGTGGAAAGCTTCCGGTGTTCGGTGCCAGGGTTTCGGGGGCCCGAGGGGGGTCGACGCTTGAGAGAGGGCCGCCGGCAGCCTGTTCGACCTGGACCCGTCGGTGATGCTGGAGTTGTCTCAGGTAATGCGGCCAGCGAAGCAGGCTGCCGACATTAAGTACACCATTCCTGGTGCCTGCGGCTTCGACAGACCCCTCCCCCCCCGGTTCGCTCCCTAGAATACCTTTTCGGAAAGCCGCTTTGAAGTCCTCCAGACCGTTCTCCTGCCAGCTGACGTGTCGCATGATCACACTGCTCGTCCGTCCCAGTGCTGTCACGGCGTATTGCTCCTGCGAAGGCCCTCCTGGTTCCACGCGAGCTCCTTCCTCCCTCCACCTGTCCTGCTCTTCCGCAGCTCCCTGGTCGTCCAATTCCCTCCTTCGGCCGCCACCAGCTGCGGACATCCCCCTCTTGCCCACGCCAGGCGCGTCCCAGATTATGAAGACATTCCGAGTGGCCAGCACCACGTCTGTGCTCGAGTTCAAGGAGAAAAAATTCCCCGCTACATAGAAATTGAACAAGTTTGGGTTCGTGGCGACGATGGCAGGCGTGCCTGTGTACCCGACACGCACCAACAGGGCCCCCCCCGCCGTCACGCATGTGTCCACGCCTTGCCCGTGGTAGACGGCGATGATCACGTACTTGAAGAAATAATTGTTGACCATGGTTAACCATCCGGCCATGACTGCGTGGTCCCCCCCTGCCGCTGCCACGTAGACGATACAGGTGACGGCGGCACTCACACAATTCGTCAGCGTCGCCACGCCCGCGCCCAAGTACAAGGAACCCCCGCCGCCGAAAAAGACGGCCATGGTCGAGATGCGCGTCCAGACACAGTCCGTGTAGACGACTGTGCCCGCCCCTACGAAAGTGGCGACCCCCAGAAAGGCGACCATGTTGTGCGTCACGGTCGCCGCCTGCACCACCCCTGTCTTCACCATCACGCCCCCGCCCAGCGCATTGTTGAGCCCCGCGCCCGCCGATGCCGACATACACAGGTTGCTGTTGAACACCATGCCCGTCAAGACAGAGACGCCCCCGCCGGTCCAAAGGCCGAAACCGGCCCCAAAGAAGGAGAGAAAGCCCACGTTACCCTGCGTGACGCATCCCGTCAAGATGGAGGAGCCTCCGCCCACGAAAACTAACATGCCTATCCCTTGCGACACCCCGAAGGCGGCGTTCAAGAGAAAAGAGGACCCCGTGATCACCGCGTTCCCGCCCAGGATGGAGATGAAATTCCCCACGCCAACCACCGTAACGAAGAGGAAGTTTGCGGTCATGGTACTCCCAGTCATAAACAAGTTGCCCGAAACCACCAAAATGTAGCCGCCGACGGTATAAACTTCCCGCAACAGGACTCCGGGCCGCTGCAGGAGCATGTGGCAGTCCCGGACGCGAAGTGTCCCCGCCTCCAAAAGCAAAAAGCCGCCGTAAAGTCGGGCGGTGACGCGCAAGTCCGAGGCCAGCAGCACATCCCCGACCTCGTCGTCGTGCACCAGCATCAAGCAGCCTGTAAAGACTCCCTCACCGCCCTCTCGGATCCAAGCCACCCCCCCCCGGAGCTCCAGGTAGACCTCGTCCACGACCGCCATGGGTACCCCGCGCCAAACCTCCACAAACCGCAGGTCCAAGCGGCCCTTTGCCTCCACAGAGAAGGCTCGGGCTATGAGGTGCGCGTCGATCACAGGCAGGGTCAGAGGCCGACCTATAATGACCACGGCCCGGCGGACGTGGATTTCCTCGTCGAGGACGTAGCGGACCCCGGGCGTGAGGGTGATTACGGGGCAGGATCCTGTCTCCACCAATGAACGAAGCTGCACGCCAGTGTCTGGGGTACATCCATGGACGGCAATGTAATCCCCCCACGACGCGTCTTCCTCCTCCCCGCCTCCCTTCTCCTCAGCCGGCTGGACCCGGGCGTCCCCTCCTCCTCCAGGCAGCAGCCCCTCCGATGGAATGCTGCCCTTTGCCGTGCTGGACGCAGATTCATGGGAGCCTGACTTCTCGATCTTTATGCCCTCTACTGCTTCACTCGGTCCACCTTTGCTCACCACGGCAGGCGCGATGATCTTGTCTTCCGCGACGACCGGCCCGGATGTCTTAGAATTTCCGTCTTGCCTTCGACTTCTGAATACCGCAGCAATGCCGGCAACCAGGCAGAGAAAGAGCAAGGTCGCTGCCAAGGCACGTCGCCTTCGCTGGCATTGGCTCGCAGGACTCGAGGTAGTGTATGGGGGAGGTCTGCCGCCTTTCTTGGGGACACTACACGATAAACCCTCGGGACTTTCGAAATGGGCCTCGTCAACAGACAACAGAGTTGGAAGGGCGGCGCAAGCCGTTCGCATGACACATTTGTCTTCCTTGTCCGGTCCCTCATCATTCCCTCTTGAAGGAGACATGAGAACGGGCACGATCAGGTCAGACTGATGCGACCAGTTCGTGTCTGTGGAAGGGGGAAAATGGTGGAATCGTGTCGAGTGAAGGGAGTGAGGAAAAGGGAAAGAGATGACCAGAACCGCCGATACCTTCCCATCAAGAATCGGCAACGCGTGTGGGAGGCACATTGGCACCGGGTATGAGACGCAGTGTTGGCTGTGTCAGGTCTGCGACCGGCACATGGAATAGGAATGGGCCCGGCGGGGTCTCGCTGGCGTTAGGCGGAGGCGGTCACGGGGACTCAGACCCCTGACCATACAGACCCCTTTATACCCGACCCGTTCAGAGATGCAGTCCCTTGCCTGCCGTGTGCATCGATCTTACAATGGTCCCGGGGGCGCAGCCACTTTTGTGGGGGCCCGCTGCGCGTTTCGCTTGTTGACTCATTCCTTCTCATCTTCTTTCACCTCAACAGCAAGCTCCCGCCCCGCAGGGTTGGATAGGCCATGCCAAGGGCTGTCTTGCCAATTAAAGTGGCAGAAACGGGTGTTGTGGTGAATATTGAACTTCACAACCCGTATCAGGATGACAGGTGTGTGGAATAGGTCCCAAAGTACCGTCAAGATGGCCTTTTTGCCTTGTCCCTCACGATGTCCATACCTATGTGTGCGTCTCCAGCTCCCAGGCCAGGAGGAAGAAAAATACTGGTTGTGTAACAAAGATCTCGGCTCGGCTTATGTGATGACAGAGCTTTGATCCGTGGAAGTGGTCCGGGCCCTCTTGTGTATAGCTCGCTTTATTGTTCGATGCGTCTCCTTTTCAATCTTCATCGCTCCACTCAGGGTCTGGCATTTTCCTCACATTCACCTCTATACCTCCATAGCCTGCAACACATGTGCACACTTTGTCTCTTTCCCCCCTTGTCATCCTTTTCAACATCAACCGACACTTTTCCTCGGCGCTAACACTCACACGCTTCCCTCCTTTTCCTTGCAGTGTGATCGATCTCAAGCACCTGCTGGCGTCCGCGACGCAGGTGGCGCCAGAGGACCAAATCCTCCTTATAGGGCCTCCTTTCAAACCCCTCAAGCGCCTTGACCCACCCCTGACTTTCTCTTCGTCCTCAGCTACCGATGAGGAGGTCGCTGCCACCCAGTCGGAGCTCTCCCAGGCCCAGCCACTCTCCTCCTCGTCTTCCTCTTTATCCACCTCCTCCCCGTCTTCCTCTGCTTCCTTTTCCTCTTCCGCTTCTCCTCCAGCGCGTAGTATTTATCTCTACGACCGTCGGACTCTGGACGCTCCCTCCACCCCCTCGTCTGCTCTGCCCGCCCCCTCCCCCCATCTTCCTGTCTCCCTCCCCGACATTCCCTCCTCTCCCTCCACCCCTGCATCCCCGCGCCTGCAAAGCCTCATCCACCAAGCCGTCGGCCAAGGATTGCTCTCCCAAACCCTGTCCAAGTACGAGCGGCTTGTGGGCGGGAACGTGGCCAAAGGCCACGCCTACCAGGACCGGGCCCAGCGGCTTGTGGAAGCCGCCGTGCGCGCCCAGGAGGAAGTGCGGATCCAGCGGGACGCCGGCCAAGTGGCGTTGACCAACCTACGGGATCACTTTCGGGCTATTTCTCGGGACGCGGACAAGCTGTCCCGGCGGCATGAGAAGCAAGCGGAGAAGCACAGGAAGCTCTTGGAAAATTTCAATCCCAACCTGCGTGTCTTGGAGCAGCGGCCCTTGCACCCGGCGTTGGGAACGGCCTTACGGGACTCAGTGAGGGAGGAGGGGAGGGA